>NC_056729.1:688882438-689130458 GCF_019279795.1 Protopterus annectens | reverse complement strand
GTGTGTGTGTGTGTGTGTGTGTGTGTGTGTGTGTGTGTGGTGTGTGTGTGTGTGTGTGTGTGTGTGTGTGTGTGTGTGTGTGTGTGTGTGTGTGTGTGTGTGTGTGTGTGTGTGTTTGTGTGTGTGTGTGTGTGTGTGTGTGTTTGTGTGTGTGTGTGTTTCGTTGTGTGTGTGTGTGTGTGTGTGTGTGTGTGTGTGTGTGTGTGTGTGTGTGTGTGTGTGTGTTTCGTGTGTGTGTGTGTGTGTGTGTGTGTGTGTGTGTGTGTGTGTTTCGTGTGTGTGTGTGTGTGTTTCGTGTGTGTGTGTGTGTTTCGTGTGTGTGTGTGTGTGTGTTTTTGATAATATGCAAACTACAATTCAAAGTTGGTTGGCAGTACCAGCCAACACATCACTGACAGCGGATTTACTTACAGTCCCTCTTTTGTAATGTGATTACATGCCTTCTGATATATATAGTTATAGCTTACTTTGCCCATTATCCAAACTGAAACACTGTCAATGGTGTCTTCAGTGAGGGTGATTGATTTTTCGTCAGGTGCTATATATATGGACATATACATGCATGCGATATTGGGAACACTGAACACATGTATTTTTTCTGCATTGGAGAATTCTCATGCATTTCCTTTGGCTCTTCTCTCCCACGTTGTAACAGTACTCATGGCAGGGCACAGTCAAACTAGTGCAAGACAGGGATATCAATTTGAGCCCAGGTATCGACCTGGAGAGCCAAGGAAGCAGCGTCGTTTGTGCAACAGTGGTGAGAATGAACCGCCTTCGCCGGACCCTGATTACAGTAGTCTGTCAAGTATGACATGGTGCCTATGTGGCAAATGCACAATGATGACCACGTCGCTCGAATGCCTATGTTGTGTGTCTTCGCCACGAGCAATTGAAAAATGGGCAGAAATAACTTCAGCATCAGGTCACACTGCGTGCATAACTGTGCATCCACAGTTTGACTCGGCATGCCTTTATACCCACGTTTTAAAAACTATATTCAGGCTTCTGTGTCGGCGTAGAGGGTGTTATCAACCACCGCAGTGGACAAACAAGTACGTTGTGTGTCTGTCTGTCTGTGTCTGTCTGTCTGTGTCTGTCTGTCTGTGTCTGTCTGTCTGTGTCTGTCTGTCTGTGTCTGTCTCACCACAGGATTGCTCTGTATTTCAGGTTGTACCGGGTTGTGGCGTACCGTGCATATGTGCTGTGGGTGCATAACAATCGAAGGCTGGGATTTGGTAATCGAATGGTGCTTCCCGCTTGTGTAGTGTCGCGAATTCGAGCACAGTTTCCATGTGCAGATGATGATTCGTACACAGGATTTAAACCCTTTGAGGGACTATGGATTTTTTCAGAACACTGACATGTCTATTCTTACTATAGCTGTGCATTGCTGGTTTCAACTGACAAATACTTTTAGTTTTCAAATCCTGTATACACTACCTTGTTTTTGAAATTGAAATTTGTGCACTAATAAAGTGTGTGAATCATTGACTTGGATACTTAATGTGTCATGTGTACATCTGTCTACGATCGCCTTAAATCGACGCTGCTCTGAGAGCAGAGTACGTACTTACAGCTGTTTTCACTGTTGTATATCATGATGGTGATTGTCTTTTTATAGCAATTCTTCAGCAGCTTTCAATCCTTGGCCAATGTCCACCTGTGCAACTGTTGACATCCTTCCCACCATGCAGACAAACTAAGTGTATTTTGTCCTCTAAGTGGTTTTTAAATCTGTACTGGTCCGGTCACACTGCCCATGCAAGACTAAGGAATCCCTAAAGTATTTGTCTGTGGCAGAGTTACCATATGATCACTATATGCCAGTCTGCATCATTTCATTTATTTGTAGCACAAAGTGTTTTTGTGGAGGGAAGAAATTCACCTGAATTAGTACTGCTTCAACATTGCTCATGTAGAAAAGTAGATTTTTACAGTGCCCCAGTTGGAATCGGAGTAATTGTCGACTTCCAGGTGGCGTGTAATGGCTGAAAGCAAGGATACACTATGAACGCAGAGAAGAGGTGGATGAAAGTGACACTGACAAATGTATTGCATGACTGTCACATGAAGGCAGCCATTATTAAAGTTGGATATTTCATTGAACATCGATTGTAACCGTCGAAGTCTTACAGGTTGTACCAATATCATGTAGTGTAACAAGTTTACCATGAATTAGTTGTGTGATTACTGTATGATTTGATATAGTAATTTCTATTTTTATTAGGTGAACGTCAAAATGCCATCCTGCTTTGCAATCAACTGTAGTATGCGCCAAGACAATCTGCCACAGGGGGTATCATTCCATCGGTTTCCACGTGATATCAACCTGTGTAGACAGTGGGTGATTAACTGTGGTAGAGATGTTGGTAGCATACCGAAGTTTGTTAAGGAAGTATTGGGTAGTGCAAAGCCACGACATTTCCTCTGTTCTCAACACTTTGAGCAGAGCCAATTTCACCTTGACTACCAGCAACAGCTACTTCCTGATGAGATGAGGCCCAAGCGACCTATTCGGAGATTAATAAAAGGGGCAGTGCCATCAATTTTCTCTCTTTCGAACAGCAAGACACGGACATCTTCAGTACATCGGTTGCAGCAGAAACAGCAGCAGAAGGTGAGCACATCAGTGGAGCACTGAATGGTTTAATCGGCCTACTGACATTTGCTTAGTGAGATACTGGTACTGCATGCATTTCAATTTGCAACAGTTAACGGATGTACTTTTTACATGCAGCTTATTGAAGACCTTCTGAGTACAACGCAGCCTACATTGCAAGACCTTGTGACAGAGCAACGGTCTGTGCAACGCAAGGTGAGTGTTATTGTATTACCTTTTCAGCACACAAATGGTTAGTCAACACTCCGATGAATGTAATTTTAATGAGACTTACTTTTTTTATCTGTTGCAGAGGAAGCATGTGCAGCTACTGAATCAAAGGGATGCAGATAATGATGCGTCAAGACTCATGGTGGAAGACCGAATGGAAGACTGTCAAGCTCATCAAGAATGTGTGGAAGTAAGTTTTGATGAAAAGATAGAGTAATATGCGAGTGTGGATAAGCATTCAATCTACGGGTTGTGTGATGGTTGTCTGAGTAATAGTGAAAATTACAAAATTGTACTGGAGTTCATTGGTACTCCCTTGAATATATTGAGTCAGGATATCAGCGATCAAAATGCTTATGCTGTTATCGCAGAGATAGTGCAAGTAGTTTACTTTGTCATTAGTCAAGCATTGACTGATTAACACTTCTTATGTGATTGTAGGTTCAAGCAACTGATTACTATGAAGAGGTAGTCGAAGACATAGAAGTATACGCAATGGAGACTGGGATTTGCAGTCACAGTACAGTCGCATGCCAGACAAAGTTTCGCCAAAAGAAAGGTAGCAGCATAGGTATTCAAGTCAAGCTAAAGGACCTTCAAACAGTACCACACACTATGATTGATGCAGCTGTACAGGTTCCAGAAGTAGGAGTCTCACCACTGTTAGACCACACATACTTTAAAAAATCGAGGGATGTACAAACAGAATTGAGTGCGGACGTACCACAACAACACAGTTTCAATAATGCCAATCATCACCTGAGTGAGAGTAGATGTCACAATGAAAAGGACGAAAGTTGCACTGAAGAGGCCACATGTAGCTCTAGTGCATACATTGCTGCGGAGATGACACATTGCAGTACTCCGGTCAAGCTACGAAAGGACGTCCATAACATGAGCATGCATAGCAGCTCCTCAATTTCTCAGTGGACCGATGATGTGGAAAAGGATCCAGACTGGTTGTACACTTCTGACAACTTGTCTACGTCAGAGATTGAAGACACAGTGCTGGAACAGGATGAAGACGAGAAGATGGTAAGTGAATCAAAGTTCATTGTGTTTGAGTCCTGCCTGGATTGCGTGTTGCTAAAACTGACCTGTCCACAATGCCACACACCAGCAGTGGAACTGAAGAAAGTGAAGTTGGGATCCTATGTCTCGGTGAATGTTTCATGCATTAGTGGACATGAAGTTATGCATTGGGAAAGTCAACCTTTAATAGGACGAATGCCAGCTGGCAATCTTCTACTGGCATCATCTGTACTTTTCAGTGGAAGTACATATGCACATATAGCGCGATTTAGTGCTTATCTAGGACTTGAATTTATAAGTGAAAGCACATTCTATTCTATTCAACGGGAGTATTTATTGCCAGTTTTGCAGCATACCTGGACACAGCATCAGACTCATCTGCTAGAAGATGCAATGGGTAAGGAAGTAAGGTTAGCTGGAGATGGCCGGTGTGATAGTCCAGGTTATTCTGCCAAGTACTGCTGCTACAGCATGATGGACCTGGATTCTGGATTGATTGTAGATTTCTGTCTGGAGCAGGTCTGCAGAGGTGTATCCTCGGTGGCACTGGAGAAGAAAGCTTTTAAGAAGTGCCTGAAAAACTTGATGGATAAAAATGTTAATGTCAGCCTTGTGGCGACAGACAGACATCCTGGGATAAGGTTATCGATGCGCACAGAATTTCCTAAGGTGGATCATCAGTTTGATGTGTGGCATATGACCAAAAATTTGACGAAGAAAATCACTGAAGCTGGGAAAAGGAGAGGCAAGCAAGACTTACTGCAGTGGTGCCACAGTATTTCAAATCACCTCTGGTGGTGTGCTGAAACGTGTGAAGGGGATGAAGTAGTACTAGAGGAGAAATGGTTGTCATTGCTCTACCATGTAACCGACAAACACAGTTGGGATGATGGCAAGAAGGTTTCCTGTTGTGGACATGAAATGCCACTCAGCGATGGAGATGAGACAAAGTGGCTGGAAGAAGATGATGCCTGTCACAGTGCATTGAAGAGAATTGTTGCAAGCAAATTTCTCATTAAAGATTTGAAGCACATCACCAAATTCTGCCACACTGGCGACCTCGAGGTGTTCCATGCATTACTATGCAAATATTGCCCCAAGTTTGAGCACTTTAGTTTTGCAGGAATGAAAGCAAGAATCATACTTGCCATCCTGGATCATAACGAGAACCTTCATCGTGAGCAAGCAGTGGTGAGATTCCCTACAAAGAACTCAGCAGCAAAGGGAGAGCTAAGGTATCGCGTGGTGTACCCGAAAGCAAAACAGGAATGGGTAGCCAAACCAATATTTGAGAAAAGAAAGTTTGACTACATATATGACCTGATGTTGGAAGTTATAAAAGCTAAGCGAGGGATCTTGGAAACGCAACCCATGTCTATACCTGACATACCAAAGAATATTGCTAGGTGTGAACGTCCTGAGAAGACTATGGTGATTGCTAGACATATTTCACGATTCGGTGAGTGTAGTAAACCTCCAGGTTGAAACAGCACATTTACTAATGTGGACTGGGTAAGTAAATTTGTTTCAACTAACTGAATTAGGACTAATATTATCCCCAGCTATTGATGGTAGTAGGCGATACTACCCCTATACCATTAATAGCTCACTGCAGTTAAAGTAAATTTAACTGTTGTGGTTATAACGACAACTAGAATATGCAAGATTACCCCTGATTGACCAGTTAAGTGACACCCATTGGGATGCACCCGGGCATTCTGTACCACTTCAGAGATCTTACTGGAAGTGGACCGCATGGGGCATACCTCAAATTAACCTGTTTGCCTTTTCCAACAGGAAATTAGGCTGGCATTGCAAAAGGACAAGGGAATAAAAGGCAGTGATAAGCGATGCCATCTCCACGTCTTGGCAGGGGAAATGTCTGCATGCTTTAACACCCTTCCCATTATTTCCAAATATGCAGCTGAAACTAAAGCCAGACAAAGGGTACATCTTTACGTTGACTCACTACTGGCCAAGACAGGACTGGTTCCCTCTTTGGTCAATCACACCAAGTTACCACACTCAGTGGACCAACTAAACACTGTAGTGATCAGAGATGAACAAAGGCAATCTTGCCTATTGAAGAGGAAAATATTTTCCATGAATTTTACAAAGTTTTTCGAGACACAGGAAAGTGACATCTGCCTAATCCTGTATTGTGTATTAATGAATACAGACAGGTGCATAATGAGTTATAAACTGACATTTTTTTCGATATCTCTGCTTGTCGCAACCTGAATGCACCGTTATACAGACTATCTTCAGAACCTTCAGGAATGGGGTTCTACGTTTAAGACACCATATGAAGCGGACACCTACATGGGTTGTTTAACTAGAAGTAAAAACTACTGAACAGAGCCCCCTGTGAGAGATGTCAAAACCTCACCTAAATGTTTACACATGAAGAATGACATTTGATGGGCAGTAACCTTGGACTGGAGGGTCTCCCATCCAGTCGATGTAATGCTTCGATGTAATGCTTTTGGTCAAGACCAATCTGTCCTTCATGGCAATGGTAATAGAGCTATTACGCAACCTCTGTTATCCATACTGTGGATGTTCACAGACTAATTGGGTTTTATGCCCATATCAGTGTGTGTAAAAGAGTTGAGGATTTTGTCTTTGCACCCCCTGGCTGTGTGAAAACGTAGTGGTCATACTCCACATTTCAGCCTCTTTTCTGCAAGATAATTACATTTGGCTACCTGTACCATAGAAACACATTGCATGGAAGTAGTACCGCTCACTACAGAAGATTGATGGCCTCTTCAGGAGACTTAAATAACGTGGCACCAATGATATCATTGAAGTAGCTAGTTGTTCCTTAGTTGAGACGTTAGGTAAAAAATGCAAGCAGGACAAAATCACAATGGCCAGAGCCAGATTGGACCTGGCTGTCCTCCACCTTTTCCTAGGGAAACATCTAGCAAACAATAGCCTTCTTGGTGAGCTGCGGAAGGCAACCACGTGGAATAGTACAACAGTGGAACTGGAGGACATCAAAGTTGTGTGAATTGTTACCAGAAAGATGTCCATGTCTTCCATGTTGCAGTATTTCTTCACACCCTCCCCATCCTGTGATTGTGCACTGGCTTCTGTGGGTGGCAGTGGACGGACTATGCCTTGTGTAGGCCTGGCTCCGAATGGTGATTCTGTTAGGGCTGGTCAGTGTGGACATAAATTTTATAGCCCATGTTCATAGAGCTACACAAAGTGCTGAGGCACGTAGTACAGAAACATCGGGTAGTGGCCATGATGAAGGCGAAACATAGGGAACCACGTGTCAAATATTGCAACATGGCAGAGAATGACATGTTTACAATTTTACAAAACGATTATGTACAAACTGGATGTAAAGAGGTACAGTGAGTTGATCAGACATGCAGTGGGTGTCTCCTCCACAGGTGGTGGCGCACAGTGTCGAAGATAATGTCGATAGATCCTGCTCCTTAAATGTGTTAAGGGTAGGTGACTGTTTGCGAGCATCTAACCAATATGACAGTTATAGGAAGGGTTAGGATGCAGGCATTACTGTCTAAACTAAGTGTAGTTGCCAGGTAAGAGGATAAGAGCAAGGCCTAAGGTAAGGTTTGTAATAGAGGACATGCAAGTGGTGTCTGACAAAAGATGCAGAGGACAGGACAAAAGGCAAATGGATATGCTGTAGTGACCCCCAACAGGAACAGCCAAAGGAGTACTTCCATTGCCATTTCAATACAAATAAATCCATTGCCATTTATATACTGATTAATCCAATCTTTAATGAACAGTGTTTCTAAAGTTGGACAGACTATCAGTGAGTTGGCACATGTAAACCGTAATAACTAAGAATTGATGTTTGGTTACTTTTTGACTCATGCAACAATCACTTTGTCTCGTGTTCAATGCAATGTCTAACATGGTGCTACAATGAATTCATGTGATGTTAAATGCAGTCTACAAATGTGTTATGCATGGTTTGTGATGTGTAATGTTAAGGTTTCCTGACTTGATGAATATAGTTAACTGGATGAATGGTTCTTAATTTTGTTAATGGATGGAATCGATAAGCTATGTAAGGTAGAATTGTATTACTGACGGTGTATGGACTGGCTATTCCATGCAGTCACTGTAAATGTATCTTTTTGGATTGAACTGTGAATGTTATGATTACAGTCCTGCACATTATGCACTTGTAAAGTGGCATGTTCAATGGAATAACAATCCTTGCATGAAATAGTGAAGCATTCAGGTATAGAGTAGCACTGAGGGAGCAGGCAGTAAAAGTAAGGCATAGTAGTGTGTAACAAGTTGGTGTGGTTGATGAAACACATGTAAATTTGTTGTTGAGCAGTTGAGGCTCTGGGCAAATGCTAATATTTTATAGAATGTGTTCTGGTATTGTGAAGTGATACATTTTTCTGAAATAGTGATGTGTATGTGTGCAGTTTGACCTTGGTTATTTTTTTTAATTCTATCGATTGGCATAACTTGTGTAAGATCTGTCATGCTGTGCAGATGTAGACCAAGAGACCACTACTCTTGTGGAATGTCTTGTATTAGCCTGGATTTGCACTAGTGGTTGTGTGAATGATGGAGCGGTATGAAGTTGTGTATGATCGCTTTTTATTTGGAGCATGTACAGTGTGTCTAAGGACTGGTCCTTGATGAATAAATGTCGGCATTTAGAGTTTTTTTTTGCTGGGCAAGCGTCGCATGCATCTGGAAGCCTGTTACATGCAGGGGTGTAATGCAAGTGGTGATGTGAGTGGATCAGGCTGTAGACGGAAGTATTGTGGTGTGAGTGGACCTCTGTGATGCTGGCTACCTTGACGAGGTACAGAAGCTTTTCACAATAGTGCTGTGGGAATTGCCACTTTTGCACATTGTAAACCAAAAGCCAGCTTATCTTGTATGTCTTATGATGGATCAATTGACTTCTGGCACATTTTGCAAAATTAAATGGTAATTGATTACTGTAGATTTGTAAGGTCCATTAAAATGACAACTGTTTCACAGGTGACGGATCTTCATTACGCTGCAGTGTTAATGTATACAGGCGTTATAGAGAGAAATGGATCGAGCGCATACTTTGTAAATTGAGATACTGTAAATAAAGCAAAAAATGTAGTAAAACCATGCATACTAAGCGGTGAAATTCTGAGCACTCCAACATATGATGTAGTTGCCCATTACTGGAACTGTGAAAGTCCAACCAAAAAAGCAGACTATATAATCTCACAATTCTGAAGAGGCCTACCAATATGTAACTAAGTACAGTAACGGCTACAAAAAGTAAGATAAAGTTGCAGTGACCATGCGTAGACAGTAACTGCATGTTTTTGCATAAGCCGATGTCTGGCACAATTAAACAGTGCAAAAATTACAAGTGGTATGCACTACCATCAGTGTTTTTTTTTTTTTTTTTTAAATATTGACTCAAAAAAGCATGTGGGTGCTGTCATGCAAGTCTGAAATAGTTTTTAGATAGTGTATGATTTGTTAGCTATTTAAACAAGAAGGGAAAATAAGTGGCAGATTGATGCTTTGCAAAGCAGGGATTATTGCCAGTGCTATGTAGCTTGGTTTTAAATTTGACAGGAGTAGTGCAACAAAAAAAGTCTCCCACTGTAAGGAGGAAAAGGCAGACAATCAAACAGTACATTACTCTGGTCACCTGCTGTGACGAGCTGTCAATCACATGCATATAATGGGTCAAATTACCATTGGCTCTGACAGCTAGGGAAGGTAGGTGTGAAGTGGGAGGGGAGATTCCTTGAAGAGCTAGATTTCAGCCTTCACAAAAGAAAGCAATTTAGCATTTCTAAGATGAAAGAGCTAGAAAATGCACTTTTCAATTCTGTTCTGTAGCATTTGCACTGCTTGTGTTTCAAGTGGTCATTGAAAAAGGATAACTATTTAAACAAAAGTAGGGGATTTTAAGACTGCAGTGAATGCCTGTTAAGTCAATGAAGTCACAGCAACTTAAGGCAAAACGTGGCAGATCTGATGCAATTTTTTGGAGACAAATAATGCATTCTGGGATACTTAGAGGCAGAGTAAACAGTCTGAATTTTTTCAATATGCCAGACCCCATGTGGTCAGAGTCAGAAATTGCATCTAAAAATATCTAAAAAGCTCAAAATAGTCTCAGAGTGCTGTTAAAATGTAGGAAACATCAAACCATGATGAAATTAATATGTTTTTTGAGTCTGAGGGCGCGGTTGTCCTTTAAAACAAAGTTGCCCAACTTACTGGAAAGTACAGTTGTGTACACCTACCATAAATGTAGATGTTCGAGTGTCTTCACTGTTGCAGTCATGACTGTAGGGTTCTCCCCTGCCGGCAAGCAGCCCTCGGTCGGCCAGAATCCCAAAGTCTGGGTCCGGCGTCGGTTGTTCAACTCCGCTCCCTGACATCAGAGCGCCAGGAGTATAAAGCTGACAACCGACGCCATTTTCTCCAGTTTTTCTTGCCCCAGATGTCAGGAGTCCCAAAATGAAAATGGTCCCAAAACCTTTGCAAATACACCTCAGAAGAATGGTGAAAAAAGGAACCACACAAAAGTAAAAATAAGAGGGGACAGGAGGGAGGGAAACCCAGACTGCAACAGTGAAGACACTCGAACATCTACATGTATGGTAGGTGTACACAACTGTACTATGTTCATCGTGTTTCACTGTTGCAGTCATGACTGTAGGGTAGAATCCCAAAGCTGAAAGAAAGGGAGGTGGTCATAAAGAAAAGGGGCTAAAAGGCCCTGCAAGACTGCAGAGGCAAAGCCTGCCCTAGACTTAGAGTAGAGAGGCAAATTGTAGTGCTTAGAGAAAGTATGCACTGAACTCCAAGTTGCAGCTTCCAATATGTCCTTGGTAGGAACTCCCCTGAGGAAGGCTGCAGAAGTGGCAGCAGCTCTGGTGGAATGAGTCCGTATGGTCCCTGGGATTTGTTTTCCATGGTGTGAATAACAAAATCTGATTCCATGAGCAATCCATTTAGAAATGGTTTGTTTAGAAATGGCTTTACCATGGGAACTTGAAGCATAAGAAACAAACAATTGTTCAGATTTTCTGATGTCCTTGGTTCTGTTCAGGTAAAAACGTAGCTGTCGATGTACATCCAAGGAATGCAAGATCATTTCCCCTTTATTTTGAGGAGTGGGGAAAAAGGCTGGCAAGTGGATAGTTTGATTTAAAGCCACTTTGGAAACCACCTTAGGCATAAAGGTCGGATTAGTCCTCAAAGATACCCTGTCTTGATGAAAAATAATATAAGGTTCCACCGCCATAAGAGCTTGTAACTCTGAAACTCTCCTGGCAGAGGTTAGTGCCAACAGGATAGCTGTCTTCCAAGATAAAAACTTGATGTCGGCAGAAGCGGCAGGCTCAAAAGGAGGCAAGGTTAGTTTTTCCAAAACATAATTGAGATCCCAAGCAGGAATAGGAGGAGATCTAGGAGGTCTTAAGTTCTTAGCTCCTCTGAGGAACTGTCTCATGAGCTGGTGGGAAAAGATGGGAGGCTCTGTATTATAATGAGCAGAAATAGCTGAAGCATGGATCTTAATGGAAGAGAAAGAGAGACCCTTATGTAAGAGATCCGTCAAGTAAAGTAGAATTAAAGTAATGTTAGGAAGAAGAGGATCAGAATTCTGAGCCTGCATCCAGGAACAAAATCTTTTCCATTTTCCCGCATAAGATTTCCTAGTGCTAGGACGTCTAGCTTCCAAAATGACATCCATAACCTGCTTGGGTAGGAATGAAGAAATCAAAGGCCCTGGATTAACCAGGCTGCCAGGCTGAGAGTTCTGACATGAGTGTGTAGAACCTGACCTTGATGTTGGGACAGAAGGTTCGGAGATTGAGGTAAAATCCAAGGGGGCTCCAGGCATAGGTTTTTATTAGAGGTGGATACCAAAACTGCCGAGGCCAATTTGGAGCCAACAAGATTATCATCTTGGGTTTGTCCTGTTTTCTCTTCAATAAAACTCGTGGAAGCAGAGGTAGAGGCGGAAAGGCATATCCCGAGAGGTTCCTCCAACTGAATGACAGGGCATCCACTTTCCAAGCCTCTCTGTGGAATGTCCTGGTGCAAAAAATCTGCAGCTGATGATTTAGATGGGATGCAAAGAGATCTATGCGAGGACATCCCCATACTGCTGTTATCATCCTGAATATTTTGGTGTCCAGCATCCACTCGTGTGGATCCGAAAGGTTTCTGCTCAAACTGTCTGCCAGTAAGTTTCGTTTTCCTGGTAGAAACTGAGCTTGAAGATCCAGATTGCAAGTTAGAGCTGTGTTCCATAAATCCATGGCTAGTCTGCAAAGGGGGTAGGAATGAGATCCCCCTTGCTTGTTTATGTACCACATAACTGTGGTGTTGTCTGTCCGTATTAGTAGTTGTCCTGGCTGTATGAGATTCCTGAAGGCCAATAGAGCTTTCTGAATGGCTAACATCTCCTTTAAGTTGATATGCAGGTGCTTCTGATCCTTTGTTCAAAGGCCTTGCAGACAACTGCCCTGAAAATGGGCTCCCCAAGCATAATCCGAGGCGTCCGTGGTAAGAATCTGAGAGGCAGGAGGTAGACGGAAGGGCTTTCCTTTGTACATGCCCTGGACCACCAAAGAAATTCCTTTTGAAGGCAAGGAAGGACAGGAATCAGTATGTCCAAACTGTGGTAATGCTGAGACCATACACTTTTTAGGTACCACTGTATTTTCCTCATGTGTAGTCTTGCATATGGTACGAGAAGGATGCAGGAGGCCATGTAACCCAAAGCCTGCAGGAATTTCCTTGCAGATAGATGGGTCAGAGTTGCCAAGGCCTTGAAAGTTGATGCCAGCTGTAATTGTTTTTCGGATGTCAGAAAAGCCATCTGGGTTGTAGTGTTTAGAAGAGCACCCAGAAAAGTTATCTCTTGTGATGGTGTCAAATTTGACTTTTTGACGTTTACAGAGAATCCCAGGAATTTGAGGAGGCTTTGTACAAAATGTAGATGCTGGAGTAAGACATCCTTGCTGTCTGCCTGAATTAGACAATCGTCCAGATAAGGGTATATTTGAATTCCCTTGAGTCTGCAGTAAGCTACTACTGGAGCCAGGCATTTGGTGAAGACCCTGGGCGCAGTAGATAATCCAAAGGGCAGCGCAGAGAATTGAAAGTGCCTCGATCTGGCCTTGAACCTGAGGTATTTTCTGCGATCCTGCCTGATGGGAATGTGTAAATATGCCTCCTTTAAATCCAAAGTCACCACCCATGCATCTTTGGACAGCATTGGAAGTAACTGCTGTAGAGTAAGCATCTTGAATTTTGGAATCTCTAGAAAGGTGTTCAAGACCGACAGATCCAGAATGGGTCTCCATGAATTTTGCTTTCTTGGGACTAGAAAAAGCCTTGAGTAAAACCCTTTTCCCATCTCTGAAAGAGGTACCAGTTCTATGGCATTCATAGCCAAAAGAGCTTCCACCTGGTTTAAGGCCTCCGTCCACTGATGTTTTGGAAGGTCTGGCCATCCGTTTGACCTTGGCAAAGTATGAAAATGGAATTTGTAACCTCTTAAAATCACATCCAAAACCCATTTGTCCTGGGTTATTTGAGTCCAATTTTGGTAAAAAAGAGAGAGTTTTCCTCCGAGAGGGGCTTCCAGGCAAGACGTTCCTGCAGCCTAACCGAAGGAGTCATTGAGTTTGTTTCCTTTGAGACTGTGGTCTGTCCTCTCCTCCCCTAGGGGTAGAAGCAGTCCACTGCCTTGGTCTATAAACAGCCTGTGTTTGAGGCCTCCTTCTGGAGCGTCTATATCTACCCCTTTGAGGCCTGTCTGAAGAGGGAAAGGACCAGTTTTTTGATGGCCAATTCCTGCTAAATCTAGGAGGCTGTACTTGTAAGAAATCTTTAACTGTTTGCATGGATTTCGCCTTATCCTCCATCTTTTTAATCACCTCTTCAGCTTTAGATCCAAACAAAACATTATGTTGAACAGGAGCATCCAATAACTTAGCCTTTACTTGTTCAGGTAAATTCTGTTCCTTTAGCCATGCATGTCTTCTAATGACTGTGCCAGAGGCCGCAGCCCTACAAGAAGCCTCCAAGGCATCAAATCCACAGTGTAAAACATGCTTCCCAACCTGTTCAGTGGCATGCAATAAGTCATGTAATTCCTTATCCTCTGCACAGGCAGAAATGGAAGTAAATTTTTGTTTTAAAACAGATAAGAGAAATTGCTGATATTTAAGCATATGAAACTGACAGTTTAAAGCCCTAATGGACAAATTAGCAGAAGTGTACACCTTTTTGCCCCATCTTTCCAAGGCTCGAGAATCCTTTTCAGTAGGAATAGGATTTTTGGCAGTAGCGGCCTTAACACCCTTAGGACCCTGAGAAATGGTTTCAGGGTCAGCAGTAGGATTCTTGTATAAAAACTGATGGGAATCAGGAACCCTGTAGTACCTATCAGGCTTAACAGGAGCAGGAAGAAAAGAATCAGGGGTTAAATTAGCCTCCGAAAAGGCATCATCCACAATATCCAAAACAGGAGGAATAGCCAGGGGTCTATGTTGGGGTAGAAGAAGAAAATCCCTCAGTCTTTTCTTGGATTCTGAATACTCCTGTCCCTCCCAGTGGAAATGTTCCCTCATTTCATGCAGAGTTTCCCCCAAAGAAAAATGCTCAGGAGGAGAAGCTGAAGGAATGGATTCTTCCACATCAGAATCCTCATAAGGAGGGAAAGAATATTCCTGATCAGAAGACGAAACTGAGGAAACAGAAACCTGATCAGAGGAATCATAATAAACATCCTGCCTTGGCCTTTTGTCTGGACAGGGATGAGAACCCCTAATCATTGTGAGTAAATCCTCCGCCATCTTGAGTAACTGTTTCTGTGACTTGGGAGCCGGTTCAGAGGAGGCCTGTGCTGAAGTCTTTGATTTAGAAGGAGTCTTTGGCTTTGCCTTTACTTGAAGCTGAGTAGGCCTGAAAACCCCTTCGGAAGCTGGTACCTGCACAGCGGCTCCGGACCCATCCGAAGGAGCATTGTCCGAAGGTCCTGCAATAGAGATATTTAAAGGCCTGGTTGGCTCCTCATGAGAGTCCATTTCGGCCGTCGGTTCTGAAATGGCCGATGACAGGGGCTGCAAAAGCGCCTCACTGACGACGGCCGAACATGAAGCTGGCTCCACATGTGCGCTATCATCAGATTTGGACCTTGGAGGCCTGTCTATCCTTGCGACGCTTGTGAACTCCGGTAGATGGAACAGTGTCCGATGACATTTTGTAGTTAAAGCGCCTACCGAAGTAATGAAAAGCAAAATCGTACCTTCGCTTGATTGTACGCTGATTGAATCTAGCACAAAACCGACAACTAGCTATGTCGTGGTCAGGGCCTAAGCAAGGAATACAGTAAGAATGAAAATACTTATGAGGTATTTGCTTCCCACATGAAATACAATTATTAACTTTTTCTGACATCAGAGTGGAGCAAGAAAAAAAAAAAAGTTTCCCCAACGGGGTACTTAGCTTTGAGTGGAGAAGAAAGTCTTCGGACCGAAGTAAGTAGAAAAATATGTCAGGAGTCTACCGACCGGCACTTGCGAACTGCTATCACCGCACGGCAAGAAAGACTGGAGAAAATGGCGTCGGTTGTCAGCTTTATACTCCTGGCGCTCTGACGTCAGGGAGTGGAGTTGAACAACTGACGCCGGACCCAGACTTTGGGATTCTGGCCGACCGAGGGCTGCCTGCCGGCAGGGGAGAACCCTACAGTCATGACTGCAACAGTGAAACACGATGAACATCTCCAATAGTCAAAAGATGGATTAATGGGCCACTACAAACCAGCCTATCTATCCAGTAAATGTGTGTGTGTGTGTGTGTGTGTGTGTGTGTGTGTGTGTGTGTGTGTGTGTGTGTGTACACATGTACATAAATGCAGAAGGGCAAAAGAGGACAATATTGAGGACACACTGAGGAGGGTCCCTCACAGACTAACTGATACAGTAAGAATGCATTTATTATATCTGACATCAGGAACATTTCTTGATGGATTCCTTTAACTGGATTACATCTCAGTCAGTTAATCCACTGCTGGCTCCACAGCACAGAAAGATGAACCATGAAATATGATCAAGGCTTGATCAACTGCCCAGGTACTGAAGAATAGAGCAGGGTAGTTGAGTCACTGGCTAATGTTGGCTCACCCATCTCAATAGAGAAGATGCGCTAAGGTCCATTTAATGGGACTCATAGGAAATACAAGGCTATAAGACCAGAGGCCATGGGTGCCTTACCAGTAACCACCCTCAGGCACTACCAAGAAAGAAAACAAGACCTGCAAGCTCTGGAGAGTATTTTGAGGCACCCATCCAATTGTCTAAGATATGTCTGAGGGCAGAGAGGTAACACAATTATTTTTTTACACAAAGGGAGTTGATTCCACAGCAAATGGAGGGTGTTGGGTGATGAACTCCTCTCTCCATTTAGTTGTATTTACTCCCTGATAAAGATTCAGATCCTTTATTCTAGTGTTGACTGTACTATTTGATATATAATGGAAAAAGGGAGGTCTCAGACAATGGGATCCACAAAGAGACAGAAAGCAAGGCTCATGCCTCCCATCAAGAGTCTATGTGAAGGTGGCCAAGATGGTGAGCAGTTAACAGCACTTTATTTTTGCTCTGCCTCATTTAACATCTCTGACAGGATTTTTACAGAAAAATTCAAAACATACGTTTCAAAACTTGACAGATGTATAATTAAACTATTTCTGAATAAACTGCATGTTTGTGATCCAAATACTACATTTCCTATGTGATTTTATATCAATTATTGTACCTTTTGGAGTTTTTTTCCTTGGGTCTCCACTGAAAAAGGGCAACTACCCAGTCAGACTAACCTGGTCAATAAATGTCAAATAAGTTTGAAACCTTTTTTATCGCTTTTTCCTGTCCAGAAACTAATTCCCTCAAGATTAATCATTATAAACCCAGTACACAGGACAAGACAATATAAAGATACATTCAGTCTATACACAGCAACATCAATGAATTTTCTATAAAGATGGATAAAATGGAAAGCAAAACATATTCCTTATGGAGGAATGTAAAACAGGTAGAAGTGCTGAGTGAAGCTCTTAAACAACAATCTTCACAACTTTCAAATATAGAAGAGCAAGTGATCTGCTGTGGCGACCCCCTAATCGGGAAAAGCCGAAAGAAGAAGGACCGATTTAGATGGATAGACTGAATTTCTCCTGAAACAAAGTAACTTATTTCAGGGAAAAACAGAAGATCTAGAAAAGAGATCCAAAAGGAACATTAGGATTTATGGCATCCCAGAGAAACAGGAAGATTCAATTTCTAAATACATGGCTGCCTAAGACATTTAATCAGCCTGAAGCTCTTTCCTTTGGTATCGAGAGGGCATACAGATCACTTTCCAATACATCAATCAAGAAAAAATCCACCTACACCAATGTCAGTGACAGTCATTCTTTTCCAGCCAAGATAAGATCTTGTTTTAAAAACAGCACGACCTAATTACCCAGTTAAAAAGAAAACATTACAAGCTTTGACAATGATTATTCAACGTCAGTTATGTCAAAAAGGAAAGTATGTGCACCTTTTATAAAGGAGTTAAAAAGAAAAACAATACTGAAGCACAAATTTTGTTTCCTGCAAAAAGATTCATCTTACAGAAGGACAGAGGACTTTTAACGCTTTGGAAGAAGAGAGGAATAAAAATCTAGGAAAAAAGTGAATGAAATGGATGGAGGTTGTCTACATCTCTCAAAAGAAATGCAACAAGGAATGGATGGTCAATTAAAAACAAAAACAGTAAAAAACTGAAAGATAAATGAAAAAAATATTCATTCTCATTGTAATATTGGTTATGTAACACAAGCTAAATCATTTTGTATTCCTAATTTCAAATATACTTTGTTTAAATTACATATATAAGTGAAGCTAATTAATTTCAAACAAAGCTTAATTAGACACACCAAACATATCACGGAATGTAAAATATCAGTATGATGAAACTTGGGTAAAGAAACAAACATTTTAAGTTCTTAATATGGTTCTGTGCTGGGTTACTAAACACAGTACTTTGAATTGAAAAAAAAAAAAAAACAACAAAGTATGCTAAGTTACATTCTGATTCACATAAGTGGCTGTTTTACCTACACAAAAGAAAGTATTAGAATGTCACTACACAACTAGCACATCATTAATACCTTTACTAACTCAATTCTTATCACACGTTACTGGAATTCTTTCAACATAAGTTTTATTGTTAGGTCTCCTTTAAAGATTGATAGAAAGCTTCATAAAAATAACACATGAAAACCTGAGAAAACAGCCACATATGAAATAATGGAATCATTGCTGATCTTTTAATTATGTTTAGTTACTCTCCTCTTACAATATTTAGTAGTTATTTACTGTTTAAAGTAACTTGCTAAGCCTTTATTTAAAATGAAATTTAAAAATGAATACTTGTGATCGTCACAAGTTCATCTGTAAACGCAGAGCTTCTGAAAATATTTTATCTGTATTTGTGGAAGTATTTGAAAGTTTAAAGTGTTTCATTTTTTTCTTGATTATATGGCATTGAAGGGTTAACATTTAAGTGTTTAAATTTATTTGTGAATGTTGTGAGCGTTACTATGCATGTAAGTATAGCTAAACAAGCTATTTTTGCACCTTTAACATAATTTGGCTTTAAAATAAACTAGTGGTGAGAGCAATTTTGTGAGGCTTTATAAGCTTTAAACGGTTCTATAAGTTGTTGTTCCTACCTTCTCCTTAAAGTGAAAGCTGCCCTTTCAACTTACCCTTTGAACAGGAAGTGATGTATTAGAATGTTAAAACAGGAAATGCAGTTGCTTTAAGTATTAACACTGATAAAAACTAAAAACATTCAGATCTAGGAATTAAAACACACTGTTAAATCATACATAAGGAATATAAATAATTTATATAACACAATAAATTAAATGTAAAAAATGAACTTTAAACTAATAATTGGTTAGTTTTAATTGCTTGTTACATATTAACAAACTGATTGCTTGTTGTACAATAACAGACGGATCACACTGCAGCTTATAATAAGAAACTTATAGTAGGATACAAATTATTACATTTTGTGGTATTTGATTTAAAAATCAGAGCTAGATTATATTTGATACATTTTATTTAAAAATATTTGAGTTTAGTTCAATTCCCTTTGATGTGATGCATAAACAAAATAGTGGACAGAATTGAAAGTGTATAACAAAAGAAGGATCTAGAAGAATAATTTCCTGATATATAAGAGATGGTAAATCTGCTTTCAAACAGCATAGTACATATGGATTATAACCAAAGTACAGAGTTCATGTAAATAGTAAATGGTGTAAGGCTTCGTGTCCACTGAGTGGTGCACAGCTAGTTATCCCACTCCACAAGGGGGGATCCACCTTGGATCCTGGGAACTACCGCCACATCAGTCTGACGAGCCTGATCTGCAAGGCCATGGAATGTATTATCATGGAACTTATAAACAAAGACATTGGCAACCTTCAAACACAGGACCCCACCCAGTTTGGATTCGTGAAGGGCCGATCTTGTCTCCTGAACTTGATTGACTTCTACAAATCAGTCTCCAGAGCCGTGGACGAGGGTAAGGCGGTCCACACAGCCTATCTGGACCTCACCAAGGCCCTTGACACTACCCCCACTCTGGAATCATAGATAAACTTACTAAACTGGGCATTAATCCCTACGTCACTCGATGGGTTGCCAAATGGCTTACTGACAGAACCCACACTGTAAAAGTAGCTGACTCCAAATCCAGCTCCAGACAAGTGACAAGTGGAGTACCTCAGGGTTCAGTCCTGGGGCCACTCTTGTTTGGCATCTACTTCTCTGAAGTACAGGCCAATACTAAGGGACTCTGGCTAACAAAGTTCGCAGATAACTGCAAACTGGGAGCCATTATTGAATCTCCAAATGATGTGAATATTCTACAAAAGGGCCTTACAGAAACAGATGCTTGGTGCCAGAGCCATGGGCTCAAGCTCAATGCTAAAAAATGTATAGTTATCCCCTTTGGGGGAAAAACATGTACCCGTGAATTACCACATAGGTGGCAGTACACTGAACATCGAAAGTGTGATAAGAGACTTAGGGACACAGGTTGACAGGGCCTTACAGAAACAGATGCTTGGTGCCAGAGCCATGGGCTCAAGCTCAATGCTAAGAAATGTATAGTTATCCCCTTTGGGGAAAAAACATGTACCCGTGAATTACCACATAGGTGGCAGTACACTGAACACCGAAAGTGTTATAAGAGACTTAGGGACACAGGTTGACAGTGGTCTCACCTTCGATAACCACATCGCCACAACTGTCAGGAAATCCTTTTCGTAACTAGCTTTGGAGGATTTTATGAGGGATCTCAGTTTCTTACTGTGAGATTTTTTGCAACAGTTTTTTTCTTCTGTTGTGTGTTTCTTCTTTGTGTTATGGACCACACCAGGGGACTTCCTTTTTTGGAGGGAGGCGCCTGGGTTCTTTTTGGATGATGCAGATTCTCATGCAAAGTGGGATGTGGATGTACAATGCCTTAGTGTGTAGGATTCAGCAGTCGAACTTTCAGCAGCCTGCATGGGTGGTGCCAAAGTTTGTCACTTCCAACTTAAGCAGCATGAAAGTTGTCTTTTTGGAGGTTTCCTTACTGGGGGGGGGGGTGGGATGTGGATGTCAAGGGTGATTCCCATGTTGGTAATGAGTGCTAGTTGCACCTGGAGAATTTCAGATGCATTGTGCTGGGTAACTAGCCTGGAGGTGTGAATATGGACACTCCTCCACCTTTAGTGTTTCGGTCAACATTCTTATTGTAGTCTAAGGACCAAAAGGAGGTATAAGAGGAGATGGGAACAATGATAACTAATCTGGCTTACTTAAAAGTGAAATGGGACCTAAGTAGCTTTTCTCTCTCTTTTTTGATAACATACAGAAGGGCTTTCTTAAAATGAGTCATATCAAGATAGGGAACATACATGCACGTAGCAGAAACATGAGCTAAGTATAGTTAGTCTAACGGGGAGGTTGAGATGTAGTTTGATTTTATCAACAAACTAGGAACATGTTTTTCCATGGTAGAATGTTTTAAGGTTACATTGTCTGATAATATTCTAATCGTTTTAAACATTTTGGCCATAGCTGAAAGCTATCATTATCTCTGAAGTACATAATAGTTCTTTATATACAATTATTTTTAGTAATAAGTTCTCTTACAGAGGTCTGATTTTAAATGTTTATCTATTAACATTAATGGATTAAATAATCCAGTAAGGAGGGGAAACCTGCATAAATACCTGAAGTTACGTAAAGCTCATACTATTTTTTTATAAAAAACACATTTACTCAATAAGGATGTTAATAAATTATCAATAAAGAATGATTTAATCCTGGCAGCCTCTGGTTTTAGATCTAAAAGAAGAGGCACTCATTCTATGAAAGAATTCCCCAGTTATATGTAATGTAATGAATACTTGTGTTGATAAAAACAATATGTTAAGCACTGATGTAACTGAACGGAATAGGAAAACATGTACTTTGGTAAACGCTTACTGGATTCCAGGGTTAGTAGCTAATGATGCAAAAAATTATCCAGACACCATAACCTATCAATATGAAAGGTGACATCATAATGGCTGATGATTTTAACTGTAACTTATCTGCCCATTATCAGATTACATGTATTCAACATTATTTTAAAAAATAAATGTCTTAACTAATCATAAAAGACTACCAGCATACATTGTTAAAATGAAATGATTTAAAGAGTGGTATGTAAATGAGATAAAGAACTTTATAGAAATAAATACAAACTGTGAAGTACATGATATGATCTTTTGGGGCTCTCTAAAGGCTTACTTAAATGGTAGAATTACATGCTGGTATATGAATAAACCAAAAAATGGGATAAATAATTAAATACATTACAAACTAAAACAGATAAAATAGAGTTAGACCTAAAAGTTGATTTGGAACTAAAGGTTCAACTCTTTGTGGCTGACAGTGTAGAAAAATCACTAGACCATATAATTAGTTCTATGAGGTAATTTGATACTATTTTGAACTTTAAATTTAATCATAATAAAACAAGTACATTATCCATCAATAAAAAATTTAAACATTCATATAAAATATTCTGATTTCAATTGAAATAACTCTCAAATGAAATATACTGGTATCATTACAGTAAGGAAAGTGATGCAAGTAAATTTTCAACAGGTTATTGATAACATTTTAAGTCTACTCACAAAATGAAATATTTTTTTCTTTACTATGGAAGAATATTTAATATTAAGATGGTAAGTCTCCCTAAAATATTATTTGTTATACAGTCATTAACACTGTCTCCACCAAAAATTTAATGAAAAAGATTAGTAACACCCTACTTAAGTTTCTTTGGCATACAAAATGTTGGGATAAAGGTGGAATAGGATTCCCTGATATTCAATTGTATGCTTCTTCAACTATTGCAAAAATTATTGCATTGTGGATACAATTGAAACCAACACAATCAGGTATTCTTACCTAAAAATTTAAAAAAGTATATTACTAATTGTCATAAGCAAATTGTTCCAAACAATTCTGTCTGGCCATTAAAAGTTTATTGTTTAAACTGAAACATTTCTTCTAATCAAATTCCCTATACAATTTTTTTTTCTTTCTGTAAATTTATATATCCTAATTATTGTATTAAAGACCTAATATTTTCAATTTTTCCAATAGCATATACAAATGAATGCTTAGAAACTCACAATTTCACTAAAATGATACTTCTAAAAGAACAAAATAATTTAGTGGCATCTATTTTTAAATGGAACTGAAACACATTCTGTTGAAAACTTAATGTCTGTACAACCACAATTCTAATAAGTGGTTAACACTACAAATACATAGGGATTTAACTTGTATAAGAAATCTTACCCCCCCAAATATTGGAATTCCTAATTAATATTAATAATACAGAAAAGGAAAATAAGTCTTGCTTACCATAGATTTATAGAATGCTTATACTACTTACACTTACAGAATACTTTTTGGAATTATTCCACAAAAAGTAATAACAGAAATTCTACCAATGAAGATGAAAAAATAGTATTGAAGTCAATAGCAAAAACTAAATACTCTTTATATTGGAAAAATAATTCACCTGGAAATTCTTGCACAGAGCATTTGTTATACTTAACATTACAATTATGAAGAAGTCAAGTAGAATCAAATGCTGAAGATGTGATTCTGAGGTAACAGCTGACTGGATACATATGGTATATGAATGTGAGGTAATCTCCTCTTTTTGGACATAAATAAATAACCTTATTTGTTGTCAGACAGATGTAATACTTCCAAGTCACTGAACTTATTTAATGTTCAAATCCCTGAAATAAGTCCAAGGACTCAAGTGTCTCTTCTTTAGTCTACACTAGCAATAGTTAGGAAAACAGTAACTTAGAAATGGATGAGTAAAACTACTCCTTCTTGTACTGAATTTTTTGGTATGGCAAACATTGTATGAATTACATACGATCAGGATGAGAAATTATAATATTACTCATTCTTTTAAGTTGTGGCTTAAACTTAAAGATTTGCTTGGAAAAATATTAACTGTTGTTAATTTGTATTACATTGATATATTACACAGCTGTGGACATATGTAAACAGTTATTTGTTTTATTTTACTCCGACTGTTCTTTGTTATTAAATAAAAGTTTACAAAAAAAAAAGTCTATATGAGACTGAGTACAGGGAGAATGACTCCAGTCTTTCCTAATAACTAAGATTTTTAAAAGTAGAGATTCTTTTTGTTAGGAACCTCCTCTGTGGGCTTTTGAAATTTAAGATATGTCTAGTGAGATGCATGCCAGAGAGTGCATTACATTCTATAATGGGTCTAACAAGGGCAGAGTACAAGAAAAAGTACAGTTGTGTACACTTACCATAAATGTAGATGTTCGAGTGTATTCACTGTTGCAGTCATTACATTTGGGTTTTCCTGCTGGCAGGTTGCCCTCAGTCGGCCTGAATTCCAAAGTCTTGGGTCTTGCTTCGGTTGCTGTCGCCTCTTCCCTGACGTCAGGTCGTCAGGGGTATAAAAGATGCAGCCGATGCCATTTTATTCAGTTTTACTTGCCCCAGATGTCAGGTGTCCCCAAAAGGGTAGGCTAAATTTATGTAAATAAAACATACATGCACCAGAAATAAGCTTTACCTTCATCTATAAGCAAATACACCACCTAGGTTGTATAGATTAGAGAAGTAAAGATAAGTTCCAGCAAAAATAAAGGGGATGGCGGGTGGGTAACCTGGACTGCAATAGTGAATACACTCGAACATCTACATTTATGGTAAGTGCACACAACTGTACTATGTTCTTCGTGTTTCACTGTTGCATTCATTACATTTGGGTTGAGTCCCAAAGCTATGGTTGGGGGGCTGAAGCTAAACACCATTAGGAGCGGCTATGAGGCCCTGCAGAACTGCAGTGGCAAAGCCTGCCCTGGATTTAGAGTAAAGAGGCAGATTGTAATGTTTTGTAAAGGTATGCACTGAACTCCAAGTGGCAGCCTCTAAAATGTCTTTGGTTGGTACTCCCCTGAGAAAGGCTGCAGAAGTGGCTGCAGCTCTGGTTGAATGTGGCCTAATGCCCTTAGGCACTGGTTTGCCATGCTGTGAGTAGCAGAAACGAATGCAGTGACCTATCCACGTTGAAATAGTCTGCTTGAAGATAGCCTTTCCTTGTGATGCTGTGGCATATGCCACTAGTAATTGTTCTTTCTGAAAACTTTAGTTTTGTCCAAGTATAATGTAAGTTGTCTGTGTACGTCCAAAGAATGCAGAATTTTCTCCCCCTTGTTCTGTGGATTTGGATAAAAGGTTGGCAAATGAATAGTTTGGTTAAGGGCTACACTGGATACCACCTTAGGCATAAATGTAGGGTTTGTTCCCAGAGAGACCCTGTCTGGATAAAAAATGATAAAGGGTTCCACGGCCATGAGAGCCTGTAGCTCTGAAACTCGTCTTGCAGAAGTTATTGCTAGGAGCAGAGCTGTTTTCCAAGATAAGAATTTTATATCTGCAGTAGAAGCTGGCTCAAAAGGAGGTAAGGTGAGTTTTTGCAAGACATAATTGAGGTCCCATGCAGGTATTGGCATTCTCCTTGGAAGCCTTAAGTTTTTGGCTCCTCTGAGGTACTGCCTTAATAAAGGATGAGAAAAGAGTGGTGGGCTCTGTATTGTAATAAGCCGATATGGCAGAGGCATGGATTTTAATTGATGAGAAAGATAGGCCTTTGTCCAGCATCTCAGTTAAGTATTGCAAAATCTGAGGAATATTTGGGACAGCTGTATCAGTTCCTTGAGCTTGATTCCAAGTGCAAAATCTCTTCCATTTCTCAGCATAGGATTTTCTAGTACTAGGCCTTCTGGCTTCTAAAATGACATCCATCACAGCTTTACTGAGAGGTGTGGTTTGTATGGCTACATTATCCGCCATGCTGCCAGGTTTAGGGTCCTGAGCTGGCTGTGCAGAATCTGATTGTTTTGCTGGGACAGTAGATGAGGTATTTGAGATAAGGTCCAGGCTGGGCATTAAGATCGGATACCAGTACTGGCTTGGCCAGTTTAGGGCAATCAGAATAATTTTTGGTTTCTCCTGCCTGACCTTTAGGAGTACCTTGGGGAGGAGAGGTAGTGGAGGAAAGGCATATACTGATAGGTTTGTCCAGTTGAAAGATAAGGCGTCCACTTTCCAAGCTTGTCTGTGATAAGTCCTTGTGCAGAATCTTTTTAGTTGATTGCTTTGAGGGGAGGCAAATAGATCTATGTTCGGGCGTCCCCATTTCTTTGTTATCATGCTGAAGACTTGTGGAGCTAGGTGCCACTCGTGGGGATCCATGAGGTTTCTGCTTAGTTCGTCTGCCAGAGTGTTTTCCTTTCCTGGCAGGAATTGTGCCTGCAGATGAATTTGGTAAGTCAATGCTGTGTCCCATAAAGCCATGGCTAGTCTGCACAGGGGATAAGAATGAGTGCCCCACTGTTTGTTTATGTACCATATGACCGTGGTGTTGTCTGTCTTTATCAGTAGTTGTCCTAGATGAAGTAGGTCCTTGAAGGCTGGCAGGGCATTTTGAACAGCTAGTATCTCTTTTTGATTGATATGTAGATGCTTTTGGTTTGTGGACCAGGTGCCCTGAATGCCTCTTCCTGCCATGTGTGCCCCCCAGGCATAATCTGATGCATCCGTCGTTAGGCTCTGCCTGGCTGGGGGTAGTGAAAATGGCTGTCCCTTGTTTTGGTGACAAGCCTTTGGCCACCATCGAAACTCCTGTTGCAGGCAGGGAATTAGAGTAATCATTGTTTCCAGACTGTGGCAATGTTGCGTCCAAACACTTTTTAGGTATCATTGAATTTTCCTCATATGCAGTCTTGCATATGGAATTAGTAAGATGCAGGATGCCATGAAGCACAAAGCCTGCAGAATTTTTCTTGCAGATAACTGGGCCTTTGTTGCCATTGCCTTGAAATAGGTAGTCGGTTGTCTTTGTTTGTCTGGAGTGAGATAAGCCATCTGGGCAGTTGTACTTAAGCTTGCACCCAGGAATATTATCTCTTGAGAGGGTACTAGTTTTGATTTATTTTTGTTGACTGTGTACCCTAGGCATGCTAAAAGTCTTATCACAAACATCAGATGCTGTAGTAGGATCTCCTTTTTCTCTGCTTGTATGAGGCAGTCATCCAAGTAAGGATATATTTGTATTCCTCTTTGTCTGCAGTAAGCAATTACTGGTGCCAGGCACTTTGTGAAGACCCTGGGCACAGTAGATAAGCCAAAGGGCAGTGCAGAGAATTGGTAATGCTTTGAGCCAGCCTTGAATCTGAGGAATCTTCTGCATGTTTGTCTGATTGGGACATGCAGGTATGCCTCTTTTAGGTCTAAAGTCACGAGCCAAGCCTTGCTGCCCAGCATGGGCAGAAGCTGCTGTAAAGTCAACACCTTGAATTTTGGTATATCCAAGAAAGTGTTTAGAATAGATAGGTCCAGTATTGGTCTCCATGCTTGGTCCTTTCTGGGTACCAAGAACAGTCTTGAGTAAAATCCTTGTCCCTGCTCTTGCTGAGGCACTTGTTGAATAGCCCTAATGTTCATGAGAGCTGTGACTTGTTTTTGAGCCTCTGCCCATTGATTTTTTGGCAGGTCTGGCCAACTGTTTGCCCTTGGTAGGGTATGGAAATGAAACTTGTAGCCTTGAGACACTATGTCTAGAACCCATTTGTCCTGGTTTATAATGTGCCAATTTTGAGAAAAAAGTGCTAGTTTTCCCCCTAAGGGTGCTGCCAGAAGACAATTGCTTGGTTGCAGGCAGGGGAAAGTCATTGGGACTGTTTCCTGTATGATTGTGCTTTGTCCTCTCCATCTTTGGAGGTAGAGGCACTCCACTGCTTAGACCTGTAGGATCCTTGCGGCTGTGATCTGCCTCTAGGGCATCTGGATCTGCCCCTTTGAGGTCTGTCTGAGACTGGAAAGGACCAATTCTTTGTAGGCCAGTGTCTGCTAAATCTGGGTGGCTGTACCTGTAAGAAATCCTTGACCGTTTGCATAGATTTAGCTTTGTCTTCCATTTTCTTTAACACCAAACAACGTATCCTGTTGTAAAGGAGCATCGAATAATTTTGCTTTAACATGGTCAGGCAGATTTTGTTCTTTTAACCAAGCATGCCTCCTAATGGCAGAACCCGTAACAGTGGCCCTGCAGGAGGCCTCCAGAGAATCAAAACCACATTGCAAAGTATGCTTTCCAACTTGTTCAGCTGCATGCAATAAATCCTGTATTTCTTTGTTTTCTGCACATTCAGAATTTGCCATCATTTTCTGTTTAAGCAGTGTCATGATATATTGCTGATATTTGAGCATATGAAACTGGCAATTTAAGGCCCTTATAGCCAAAGTAGCAGATGTGTAAATCTTTTTTCCCCATCTATCCAGAGCCCTAGAATCTCTATCAGAGGGGGTAGGGTTTTTTGCAGTAGAAGCCTTGACCCCTTTTGAACCCTGAAAAATAGTTTCTGGGTCTGCAGTAGGGTTTTTGAAAAGGAATTTATGAGAGTCAGGGACCCTGTAGTATCTGTCCGGCTTAACAGGAGCTGGAGGTAAAGAGTCAGGGGTCAGACTGGACTCTGAGAACACATCATCTACAATGTCCAACACAGGTGGAATAGCTAGGGGCCTGTGTTGAAGTAAAAGGAAGTCTCTGAGCCTTTTCTTAGATTCTGAAAAATCTTGGCTCTCCCAGTGGAAGTGCTCCTTCATGGTATGCAAGGTTTCCCAAAAGAGTAGTCCTCAGGAGGAGGAGCTGAAGGAATTGATTCTTCAGCATCAGAGTCCTCATAGGGGGGAAAAGAATATTTCTGATCAGAAGAGGAATCAGAAGAAATGGAAACCTGATCTGAAGATTCATAGTCTGTCTCTTGCCTAGGCCTCTTATCAGGAGGGGGATGGGAACCCCTGCTCAAGGTAAGTAAGTCTTCGGCCATTTTGAGCATCTGTTTTTTTGGCATGGAGGCCTGTCCTTGTGGCTGGTGAACTTGCTTCTCTGTCTTTAAAAGTGTTTTAGTCTTTGAAGTCGGTTTAATATATAATTGTTTAGGTCTGAATACACCCGCAGAAGCCGATGCCTGCTCAGCGGCTCCGGACCCATCTGAGGGAATAATCTCCAAGGTTCCAATACCTTGAGTTTCCTGCGGCCTGGCCGACTCCACATGGGAGTCGGTAGCAACCTGCGACTCTAAAGTAGTGGGCGTCAGGGGCTGCGAAAGCGCCTCACTGAGAACTGGCAACTTGCTTAGGAGAAGCTTCATCATCGGTTTTGGACCTCGGTTGCCTGTCTTTTTCTTTGCGTTCGGATGGCTATCCAACGACATTGTATAATTAAATCTTCGCTCAAAATAGCTTAATGCAAAATCGTACCAACGCTTAATAGTGTGTTGGTTAAATCTAGCACAAAACCGACAACTAGCAACGTCGTGGTCAGGGCCTAGGCAAGGAATACAGTAAGAATGAAAGTCCTTATGAGGTATTTGCTTCCCACAAGAAATACAATTATTAACTTTTTTTGACATCAGTCTGGAGCAAGAAAAAGGTTTCCCCAACGGGGTACTTAGCTTTTAATGAAGACTTCGGATCTGAAACTCGAACACGAAAATCTCAGGAGTCGGCCGACCGGCACTTGCGAACTGCTTCTGCTTCGGGCACCACGTGGCAAGAAAGACTGAATAAAATGGTGTCGGCTGCATCTTTTATACCCCTGATGACCTGACGTCAGGGAAGAGGCGACAGCAACCGATGCAGGACCCAAGACTTTGGAATTCAGGCCGACTGAGGGCAACTTGCCAGCAGAATAACCCAAATGTAATGACTGCAACAGTGAAACACGAAGAACATCAATAACTTCCTTGTCTTTAGAAGACGTGCCTTTGGCGATTAATTGTGATATACAGAAGGACTTTATGACTATGGTCACTACATGGTGATCAAAGGAGAGTGTGCCATCTACCCAGGTGACCAGGTTTCTGATGACAGAGTCACTGAAGAGTGGGGCGTCACTGATGTAGTGTGTGGCAGCAATCTGTTTTCTGAAGAAGACAATACTGCATTTCTTAGGATTTCATTTGAGCTCTTTCCTCAGTGCGCCATATGTTAATGCATGATAGTTCCATTTGAAAGGAATTTGTACCATTTGTTAATTTGTCAACTACACCCAACATGCAATCATATGTTAACTCTTGCTGTCAGTGCTGAAAACAGAGAAACGCCAAAAAGAAGACTCCTGGAGATGTCACTGTTCACCTTTTGCTTAACTGAGAAGGCATCAGATCCTGATGTGTTCTGTCCTTGAGCTGGTTTGCAATCTATCTTACTAAAAAGAGGTCTATGTTTAAGGCTATTAGCTTGTTTGCAGTCCCATCACGTGGCATGGTATGGTATCAAATGGTTTTGCTACATCCAGACAGACAGCATGAAAAGGGTGACCATTGTCCATGGCCTGTATGACATTTTCAATAAGTTTACAAGACTGAGGAGGCATAAACTGCCCTTAACAAATCTAAACTGTTGTGGGTCAAACCCAATTAAATCTTACAGCCCTGGATAACGAGGGCTGTGATGATTTGTTATATGGCTTTACAGGCAGGACTAGTACAGCTAGTGGGTCTATAGTTTGCGTCAATGGCGGGGCTACCCTTATGAGGACGCATCACCACTGCACTGCACCACAGATTGGGAACTTAGCCTGTGCAAGCCTTAGGCTGAACTTAAGGAGAGGCTCAACAAGGGCCTGTTTGACGTTGTTTATAACACAACTTGGAATATTGTCAGGACCCACTGAAAAAGTATTTTTGGTCTTAGAGAATGTAAGGGAAAGTGATGATAGTATGGTTTGGGGTGGGGATGATAGTTTCAGGAGAGAAATTTGCAGTAATCTTGTTAGCTAATATGCTGGTGACGTCTTTGGGATTTGAATGGGAGGTGCCATTATAGATAAATTGAGAGCAGTGATGTGAATTAGTCTTTTTAACATAGCTGAAGAAGGCCATATAAATAAAAGTTATGGTCTCACCATAACTATGCATCTGTGTTGTCCATGCTAATACTGCCATACCCTTGATGAACACCCATGAGGGTGTGACGAGACCACAGGGCAGGGCTCTGAACTGGTAATGACTGGCCCACAGCTGAAAGCAAAAATACCTCTGAGAATGTTCATCTTGATGTGATAGTAAGCATCCTGGAGGTCTATGGAGCATATCCCGTCATCCTTCTGCAAAAGAGGCAGTATGGACTGAACCATGACCATTCAGAACTTGGGAGTTCTTTAAAAATGGATTCAGATGACTAAGATCCAAAACTGGTCTCTGGGCTCCTGTTTTCTTTGGAACTAAAATGAACCTCGAGTAAACTCCTGATCCTCTCTTGTCTGGTGGGACCTCTTGGTTGACTCTCTTGTCTAACAGCTTCTGAATTTCTAGAGCTGTTAACTCATGCTGATTGGGTAAAAAATCGGGGAGATGTTTCTGTTTGACTAGTGGAATTTATGAGAAGGGAATGAAATATCCTCTGCCCCTAAGAGAAATTTCCCCTCATGAATCCTGAAATGGACAAGATTTTTGGAACCACATCTTCTTCCCATTGTACTGACTTCTAGAAAAGAATCTTTACAGGGTAGAAAAATGGATTCCCATGATGGACAAAGTCTTTCCATCTTGCTCACTATGGGAAAGTGTGTCTAACAGTGGGCCCAAACAAGATCCATCAAAAGAAGCACTGATGAAAGAAGATTTGAAAGGCTCTGCAAAATAACACAAGTGCATCTAAGCTAGTCTCCTGATGGCTATGCCTGAACCAGTGTCCCATGAGGAACCATCATCTGCATGAGAGATTAATCTCCTGGATGCATTAGATATAGACTGAAGGGTGGCCAGTTGCAAGGAAAAAACCTCCTGTTCTCCTGCCAACATGGACTCAGGGGTACACTTAGAGAGTTCCTTAATCAAGTCACTCTGTAATCTAGTAAAATGTGACAAATAATTAAGCAAACATACGGCAAAGGTCGCTGAAGTGTAGATGCGTTTTTGAAAGGTAACATCCTGGACACTCTATTACGAGGATGGACAGAGATCAGATCTGTTTAGCCAGCTCCTACTTTCATGGCTGCCATGACAACCACGGCATCTACAGGGATTTCCTTACTCCAAAAAAAGCCTGTCCTTGGGCAGAGCTATGATCTTGTCCAGACAATGAGGGATTGGTTCTACCGTATCTGGTTCCTTCCAAGCTCGGCAGGAGACAAGGTCTATGAGGTCATCCTCTTGGGGGGGGGGGTACGGCATAGATGGGCTGGACCCAAAGGTTTCCAGGAACAATTCCTCCTGGGAAGGGGTTCGGAGGACCATCCACCTTTTTGGTGAAAGGTCTCAAGAATGTCTCCGAAGGAGATGTCTTTTGGTGGTGATCTATGAGACCCTTCCTCCTCATCAAAATCAATGTCTTTGGTCACAGATTCCTTGGGGGGGGGGATCTAAGTGCCTCCTTTTATACAACCACTTCTGTGGAACCTCTTCAGTGGGATGATCTGTAGAGGTTTCAGAAGAAACGGGAAGTTCCTGAACTGGAACTACCTGGAAGTTCATATGGGCTGTCTGTCCATGTGGAAGACGTAGATGAGGCTCAGAAGCTGGATCCGAAGGGGGAATGTGATTTGGATTCAAAGCAGTAAGAGTCAAAAGAGTTTGTGGATGAGAGAAAATCCTCTCCATCACCTCGAAGACAGAGGGACCAGCAGAAGCCATAGCCAAACTCATGGGAGCCAAAGTTCCTGGTGCTGTCAAGCTCTGACCCTGCCTGGATCTCTGCTGTCCAGCGCCAAGGCTCGGAGGGGAAGCAACAGCTCAGAAACTCTCAAAGGTCAAAATCCTCCTGGATTTGGTGTGGACGGTTAGGCTCCAAGCCCCTCCTTCTCAAGGGGTGGTCTGCACAGAATGAGTCAGGGTTACAGTTGGAGTTGGAAGAAGCTATCTTCGGATCCAATGTTTTGACTCTTGGGGTTATTGGATCTGTCATTGCTGGGTGGACTGGAGAAGTAGAAACAGTGGAATGGAAAACAGGTTGAAAGCTCACTGATCCAATGGGAGACAGAGATGGAAGGATCCCCATCTGGAGCGGAGCTCTGAGAAACCTCCTCATCATAGGTTCATAGGTGTTTACAAGGCTAACGATCACAAGGGCCTTTTTAAGCCTAGCCATGCATCCCAAATCTCTGACAAGTTCTGATACCCTTGATAAGTGCAAGCATGGGCCTTGCAGATGAATCATTTACAGGTTACCTGTACTCATCTTATCCATATCTGCTTCAGAGAGACTTCAGGAGGACCAGATATAAAACGACATTGAAGGAGGGTGAGACACCCTCCTGGGAGTTTCCTGCAAAAAGGGGGATTGGAGCTGTGGAGAAATTGGCTCCAGAGCCGAGGTGACTGAGACGGCTAACATCTGATCTAAATGTTCTGGAAGTGTGACAGGTGGCTCTGATATCAGAGCAGTTTTCAGTGACCGAGCAGGAGTACGTTTCCTGTGGTCCTTGGTTTCTGAAGATGATTTCGGCAGAAGGAGCCATAGCAGGAAGAAATCCATTCAGAACCAAATTATTGTGCCTATCACTAATAGCCCTGGCACTGAATCCTGCACATATTTTACAAGGGAAATCCAAATGGCTTGGGTCTAGACAGTAAACGCACTCCCTGTGGGCATCAGAATTGGGAATCTTATGCCCATAGGAAGTGTACTTCTTAAATCTGGTTGGCTTTTCAGCCATGATAAAAAAAAGAAAGATTTTTTTGAACAGAATGGAAATTACCAATGATGGTAATTAAGAAACTACTCCTTGAAAGTGGGTACAAAGAGAAAGGATTACCAGCAATGGTAATGAAGAAATACCCAAAAAAGGGTAGAAATAAAAGTGGAAAATGCTAAAAAACAGTAAAAAGAGGAAAGGGTATAGAAAACAAAGAAAATTAGATTATAAAGAAAACACAAATTCTATTTTTTGACTCACAAAAACTTAAATGCTACAACCCACAGCTCGAGAGTGGTTGATCCAGGGCCGAACTGTTAGAGAGGTAAACAAGATCTGAGGTAATACAGTAGTGAGGGGCACTGTGGGTAAGGGGAGGAGCTCAATAGTCTGAGCCAAGAATCTGGAAGAAAAGTGGCGGAGTTGGAGATGAGGTCTGATCCGATACCCTTTCATTGAGGAATGAATGAAAGTGACATCAGATTTATCCTTATCTTCAGAAGCAAGCCTACATTTATGAGAAGCTCTGCTGGTCTTACTAGCTGCCTTCAGTTTCTTGGTGAGGCATTTTAAATTCTCATTGTGATGCACACCCGATGTTATAAGTATACATACTCCAGTCTGTGTAGAGACAGTTGAAGTAACTGAAGACTACAGATGTCCCTATAATAGGAAGGTTTTCTAATAATGCTAGGAACTTACCATTGCCATGCGGTGCCAAGGAAGGGGACTTGTAACAAGCTACAAATTGAAGGTATGATGTACCTGGTGTGAAAAGTATTTGAATGAGCACACTTCCAGGATTATTAGATTTCCCTATGGAAGGGATGAAATACCTGACAAAACTGTAACATTGACACCATTTCCAGAGGGCTTGAAGGCATGATATATGCATAGAACCCAAACATAGAGGAGGTTGTAAGGATATGCTGAATGCTTTATTTTCACGTGAGGTGCGACATTCATTTATCTCTTTAAAATGTATTTTGTATGTTTTTCCTAACTGCAATTACAGGCTGACCCACAAAAATTTTGATACTTAAGGAACATGACAACAGTGCAGCTTACCAGTATAAACAGGATAAAAGTATGAAATAGAACATATTGCTTACTTCTGGAATGAGCTAAAACAAAATGTCATCTTGCCTGGTAACAAGAAATATGCATGAGATTTCGAGAGGGCCATCTCCAAATCATTTATGTACTTGCACACACTTCTTTGTTACTATGGGCAAACATGACTAGTTAACTCAGCTTTGCTTTATAATGTAAACACCTTTAGATATGTCAGAGTGGGTTATAATGCTGTAAAGTGCACTGCATGCTTGCTTCACAGTGTCATTCTCATAAACATCCAAGAAATATCTAATAGGGGTGCTCTCACAGTATTTGAACCACAAGTAAATCACTACACAAACCTGGACTTCTTCCAGATGTAGAAGTGCCTCCAGAGCAGGAAAACTGTTGCATTTGACAAGGATCACCTTACGTTATCTAGTTTAAGATTTCAATTGTTGGATAGGTTGGGATGTTCAATGGATGAACTCTGCCTAACAAAAGTCACAGTGGAGGTAGAACAAGGCTTTGGCTAGTCTACAGAAGCCACTGAATGAGAGATATGGACCATCCTTGGGAAAACAAGTAGGATTTTTGATCATTTCATCCCAGTGAGACAGTTGCTGGACTTTCCTGGAATGGCATCAGCTATTAAGCCCAATGCTGAAAGAATTTATTTTTTCTTTGAATCTAGGCATTATTGTCAGTGAGGGGAGGTTACCATTAAAGACTAGTGTCTTATCTTTGATGGAAGCACGTATAGCAAGTTCCAGCAAGTCCTTCTTCAAGTCTTTTATGGGTTCTCATGCCAGATCGTTCACTCCAGCATAGACAATGAGCACATCATAGTTATACTTACTGAGGAACAGGGTTTTAAGGGCTCTTCAAATGTCAGTAATGTTGGCTCCTAAGAGATAGTTAACTGTGACTCTGTCCTTGTTCAGCTTGGTGAGTACAGAATCAGTGTGTAAAACAAAAGAGCCACCAGTTATTTTTTATCTCTCTATACTTTGTTGATTGGGTTAGTCCCACTAGGCTAGTAGTCTCTTTCCATGGTAGACCAGAGGTGGTATTTACAGAACTGGGAGAAATTTAGCCAGGGCATCAGGGAACTTCCTCTACTCATTGCTATTGCAAATGGGACCCATTTTGCATGAGAACACCTTCCAGGCACATATGCAGCCCAGAGAAACAGAGAGGCAGATGGCGAGAGAGAAGATAATGGAGTGGTGAGAAAAATGGAGGAAATAGCCAATATCAAGACCAGGGAATGCATGCAGGATTTTGAGATGATGTTTCTAAGAAATAGTTTTGATGGAGAAGAGTTGACAAATGATAGATATATAATTACAACCCTCCAGTCAGAAGGGTTGTGGGATGATTTGTTAGACTAAAGAACCACAGGATAAAGACGAACCGAGCCAGTAACACAACAGTTCCAAGGCAGTGTAGAAGCAGAACCACGTAGTCAGGATAAATAAATGAATAAATAACTTTTAATCCAAGTACACAGAATACAGACAGTATTCTTGCCACAACGCAATAGCTCTTTGTTCTGATGAAGCTTTGTATATTTTACAAAGTGAAAACGCGCTCAACTTTGACTGTTTGTGGCAAGAATACTGTCTGTATTCTGTGTACTTAGATTAAAAGCTATTTATTAATTTATTTATCCTGACTACGTGGTTCTGCTTCTACACTGTCTTGGAACTGTTGTGTTGTGGGATGACTTACTTAAAAAAAATGGTGATAAACACAGACAGAAAATGAAGGAAATGTTTCCTAGGGGCATTATGGACAAAATACAAAAGGAGGGTGCAAAGACAATCCTGAAGAATAGTGGTGAGATGAAAAAGTAAATATATGCACAGAATGTAAAATGAGGCAGAAAACCAAAAGACAGAAGAAAAAAAAAAAAACAAGTACTTCGTAAGGATTTAAAGTAAAGACGACAAAGAAATAGAGAGGTATGAAGTGTGCAATTTAATACAATTTAATAGCTTTGGCTGTAAAGACATGTGAGGGAAGAGCATTTACTCTTACGCACAAAGAGACATTTTGTGACATTATGTTTGGGACTGTTTTTTTTCAATGGAAATATTTCTTGGAGAATATAAAAAAAAAGTAGTCACCCATGGAATCTTTATGTGGTAAAAGCATTTAACAAAAAAACAAAAAAGAAAATTCTTGTACAATTTCGAACAGAGGTGGAAAGAGAAACTTAGAAAAGACATTTGAAAACTTTATGTAAAGAAGTAATGGACATTGCAAAAGTTTATGATAAAAGGGGTTTATGAACTGGCAGACAGGATTATAATATTGTGTTAAAAATAAGGAAAAATTATACATACAGCAGGCATGATAAATGTGGAGGGAATATGGGGATGATGTAAAACTCTATGGACAACCCAAAACATTTATTTTTTTTTTGTGGAAAGGGACATCTGATAAGTCAGTGTGATAAAAAAATGTTATATTTGTGGGAAAATGGGACATGATGCAAAAATGTTAATTAAATGTTTTAAATATAACATTGGACATTTATGGATGGATTGTAAACATGAAAATGAGAGTAATGAAAAAGAAGAAAATGAACAAAGAGAATACATTTTAGAAGTAGCAGAAATAGAAGAAAAATAGGGGGGAAATATTAAACAGGCTATAGAAGAATGGTCTGAAATAAATGATGAAGACACATTGGGAGATATAATTATTTCCCCCCCTTTCTATTGATAAAAGGGCAAAAGAAAATGAATATTTAAACAGACAAATACAAAAGAAAAAAAAAAAGAAAGGAAATAAATGAAAAAGAATATAAACAACTATTGGTTGGGGACTGGTATACTGGTTAATGTGTTTTTTCTCACAGATACAAGGTCCAGTGTTTGATTCTCACCTTTGGGAGGAAAACTGGTTAGGTTTGAGAATGGTCCAGTAAAAAAGCAGACAACCTAGTAATTAGTTATGAACCTATGAAACCAAGAACTTCAGGAAAATGAAAATTTAGGAATGCTTTCTATAAATGTGAATAGCATTAAGAATATGGTTAAGAAGAAAAGGGATTTTGGTGTAGTGTAATACACGTGATGTAGATGTGATTATATTAGAAGACACAGGGTTATTAACAAATGAAGAACGTTTACAAACAGAGACACTAGGAAATTAGAGATGTTCTGGAATAGCCATATTCTGTAGAAATACAGAAAGATATTAGATACAACTTTAGCAAGAATGGGAAGATTAACCACTGTAGATTTAAAATGGAAAGAACATATATACAGTATACATATATACAGAATTATATACAACGTTAAATGCTTATATTAAACCAGTCTAACCATTGTATATTTAAAATGGAAAGAACATATATACAGTATACATATGTATACATATATACAGAATTATATATAACATTAAATGCTTATATTAACTATAAAGACAGATAAAGCTAGATTTTAGACTATGTAGTGATAAACATGAATAATAACACAACAGGAAAAGTTATAAGATGTGGGAAGTTAAAACATTGGGACACAAAATCATGGATTTACAAAAGGGGTATGCATGGAACTGAAAATTATTTTATATATTAGAAGGTTAAGTTATAGGAGAAAGGGAGGTAGTTGAAACAGGATTTCTGATCTTGCAATATGACTATAAATATAGGAAAACAAATATATACAAACAGGCAAAGGAATAAAAAGAATAAATGAGAAATCATGGAATGAAGAAAGAGTTTAGTAATACATTTATGGAAAGATTGTATTACTATGAGAACACTTTATAAAAACTGGCCTGAATGGTGGATGATATTTAAGGAAAAATATAAAAAATGTTTTTTTTACATCAATATGATGAGAGAAAAGTAGAGAAAAATATAAAAGAACATAATGATGCACTGGAAAATTTAGAACATAAAGAAAGTATTTTAACAAAAAAAAGCTATATGAAAGGATTAAAGAAAAATGCAATAACTGTTACTTAAGCAGAGATGTTTTACCAAAAAAGAGAGAGAGAGAAACAGCATTAAGTTGCTTAAGTAGATTGGTAAGGCAAGATGGTAGTGCAATGAGTGAAATAAAAAATGTAAAAAGAAAAACAAAGAACGCAGGAAAAGATTAAGAATAGTGTAGTGCAATATGTACAAGAAACGTTTAAAGAAAAAAAAGTAGTGAAAAAACATGGTAAGTACAAAAGTTAACAGAACAAGAGAATAAGGAGGTGGAAAAGGAGATTTTTTTTATAGGAGCAAGATAAAGTATTAGGACAAGTACATATAGATTTGGCTGCAGGACCAGATGGAATAAAAGTATGAAATGTATAAAAATTTAAGGGATTGGCAAAAAAAAAAAAAATATATATATTTTTTAAAGATTTTGAATGAATGGTTAAATAAAGCTTTTATGTATAAAGCATTATGTAGTAGAATACTAAACTTTATATGTAAAAAGGAAGAGAGAAGACAAAAAACTGGAGACTGACAGTACTGAATAATAATGATTATATGGTCTTTATGAAAACAATACAAAAGATTTGAAACTATATTATGTAAGACAGCATATACAGTATAACAGGAAAGAGGTGCCAATAATTATTAATGATAGTTAGAGAAACTGTGGATGACATTATGAATAGAAAAGAAAAAGCAAAAATTATGACAAAGGCCCTTAAGGCATTTGATACAATTGGATATGAAATCTTATGGATGTGATAGTATGTATGTGAAAAACTACAACGTAAAGGAGGTGGGGTATAACACCTGAATGGGTAAGAATTAACATACGCAAATAACATTATAATAATTGCAAAAAGCAAAATTTGGATAACAGAAGTAATATTTTGCAGAAATTAGTGTCTAGAGGTGATAGGAATGGCTTTAAATAGAGAGAAAAGTAAATGTTTATGTGATGTAGTAAAGACAGGGGGTATATATTTTACAATGAATAAAATTTCTGTGTTGGATCTAAAATTTGGGAATAAAGGTGTAAGCAGAATTCAATGGCAAAAAAAAAAACAAAAAACAAATGAGGAAATAAAACAAACCTGTCTGTTCTGGAGAACATATGAATTATCATTCAGAAAAAAAGCTCATTTGTTTGATAAGTCAGTAATGATGGGAAAATAATATACTTAGAAGTCTATTTATATTGCTAACAATATTTGAAAAGGAAAGGAATTATTGCAGATATTTTCATTTATACAGGGTCCTACATTAAACCCAGTAAAAAGAGGAATTCTGTATGCAAATAAATAGGAAGGAGGCTTAGGGTAAATTAATCCAGTGGTACATGCTGCTTCATTAAATTTGTGCAAAGTGTTAAAGCAGATAAATGAAAAAGATGAGAGATTAGTAATAAAACTGTACAACTATGATGATAAATTTTGGGGTATGGTAAAAAAAAAGAAAAAGAGTGCATAAATGAAGAAATAAAATGTTACCAAGAAAAAATATTTTAGTGGAAAAAACTGATACAGAAATAGAAAAGTATGGTGTAAGAATGTAATGATAAAAACTATATAAACCATGGAAAAATCTAGCAGATGAAAAAAAATTAAAACTATAAAATAAGCAAATGCTGTAATAAGGCAAAATATAAAGTGTTTTTGTGGAGACTGGTAATGGGTAAATTACCAGTAAAAGGAAATATGCCATATAAAAAGAAAAGTGATAGAATAGGTTTATATTGTCAAGAAGAAACTACTGAACATGTGTTTTTGAAATGTAAAAGTAAAGACATTATGGGGAAAACTATGTAAAGAAATTTTTTTTAAAGATATACACTGGATATAAAAAGTGCACACACCCCTGTTAAAATGCCAGGTTTTTGTGATATAAAAAATGAGACCACAATAAATAATTTCAAAACATTTTCCCACCTTTAATGTGACCTATAACCTGTCAATTCAACTGAAAAACAAACAAATCTGTTAGGGGAAAAAATTATCAAAAATAAAAAAATGTTCAATAAGCTGGTTGTATAAGTGTGCATACTCTTAAATTAATACTTTGTTGAAGCACCTTTTGATTTAATTGTAGCATTCAGTCTTCTTGGGTACACACTGTCATCAAGTAAAGAGACTCCAATTAACACAAAATAAAGTTCAGCTGTCCTAGTAGGATTTTCCTGACATTTACTCAGTTGACTGTTACGGCAAAAGCCATGGTTCGCAGAGAGCTTACAAAGCATCAAAGGGATCTCATTGTTGAAAGGTATCAGTCAGGAGAAGGGTAAAAACAAATTTCCACAGCACTGGATATACCATGGAACACAGTGAAGACAGTCATCAAAAAGTGGAGAAAACATGGGACAACAGTGACGTTGCAAAGAACTGGACGTCCCTCCAAAATTGATGGAAAGACAAGATGAAAACTGGTCAGGGTGGCTGCCAAGAGACATACACAGCAACAATGAAGGAGCTGCAGGAATTTCTGGCAAGTACTGGTTGTGTACTACATGTGACAACAATCTCCCGTATTCTCCATATGTCTGGACTATGGGGTAGGGTTGCAAGACGGAAGCTTTTCTTACACAGAAAAACATCCAGGCCTGGCTAAAATTTGTAAAACAATGCATCAAGTCTCCCAAAAGCATGTGGGAAAATGTGTTATGGTCTAATGAGACCAAGGTTGAACATTTTGGGCACAATTCTAAAAGGTACGTTTGGCGCAAAAACAACACTTTGCATCACCAAAAGAACACTATCCCCACGGTGAGGCATGGTAGTGGCAGCATCATGCTTTGGGGTTGCTTTTCTTCAGCTGGAACTGGGCTTTAGCAAGGTGGAGGGAATTATGGACAGTTCCAAATACCAGTCACTTTTGGCTCAAAACCTTCAGGCATCTGCTAGATTGCTGAAAATAAGAAGAATTTCACCTTTCAACAAAACAATGACCCCAAGCATTCATCCAAATCAGCAAAAGAATGGCTTCACCAAAAGAAAATTAAAGTTTTGAAATGGCACAGCCAGAGCCCAGACCTAAATCCAATAGAAAATCTGTGGGGTGACCTGAAGAGGGCTGTGCACAACAAATGCCCTCACAATCTGACAGATTTGGTGCGCTTTTGTATGGAAGAGTGGGCAGATATTGTCAAGTCAAGATGTGCCGTGCTGACCGACTCCTACCCAAGAAGACTGAATGCTGTAATTAAATCAAAAGGTGCTTCAACAAAGTATTAGTTTAAGGGTGTGCACACTTATGCAACCAGCTTATTGTACGTTTTTTATTTTTTATATTTTTTCCCCTAACAGATTTGTTTGTTTTTCAATTGAATTGTACACGTTATGGGTCACATTAAAGGCGGGAAAAGTTTTGAAATGATTTATTGTGGTCTCATTTTTTTTATATCACAAAAACCTGGCATTTTAACGGGTGTGTACACTTTTTATATCCACTGTAGAAGAACTGAACAAAATAAATATGGACATGATTAAGGATATTATACGAATAGAAGTAAAGAATATGTTAAAGAAATATATAAAAATGTATTTTATATCATATAGATTATATGGAATGAAAAAATAAATTAAATTATACTCAATGGTAAATGGATTTCAGCAATAATATTAAGTAAAATCAGATTGAATCGATGGAAAAAAGAGTGGGATTCTAATAGGGACTTAAAAATTATGAATATGTATAACTATATTTGTACATTTGTCGATATGTTGTAAATAAGAGTTATTTGCTGCTACTGGAAGAAAGTGCACTATAGAGAGAGAGAGAAGGAGGAATATGTAGATTGTTGTGCAGAGAAGAATTCTGATTTGGAGAATGGTGACTTAAATGATGTTAATATGGAGTTTGTAAAGGGTGTGGAAAATGTAAGTTATTTATTTATATTTGTTTACCCACTGATTTCAATAGACTATTTGTAGACACAGCCTAGGTGAATAGGCAGACATAAGAAATAAAACATATTTATAGATATGAAGATAAGCTAAAAAACAAACTTGTATATATCAAGAAAAAAAAAAAAACAGTTGCCTCGAAATAGTGAAAGATATGAAATCAGAATGGTAAAATCACTATGCTGGAACAAAAAGGGCACCACTCAGACGTCTCGACTAATTTAACAGCACAAAATAACACAAGGTTTAATGCTTTTGACCATTCACAAAAGCCTTCATCAGAACAACTGTTACAGAAACTTACACCAATATATTTTGAAGTACCTAAATCAAATTTAAAGGGGATGCAAGATAATTAAATTATTTTTTGAGAGTATGAATAACAGTACTTCTTTTTTAAAGTTCTCTCATGTTTAGAACATGTCTAATATTTCTTTTTTGGATTTAGAGGTCATCAAAAATGCTAATGATTGTTTTTTGAGGTCTGTTATTAGTTATAAAAACATAGCTAGTAAAACATTATTGCATTATTCAAGTATGCATCCAGCTTATGTAAAACATAACATTGTGAAAGGTCAAATAGGTTAAAAAGACTCAATACTGACTTAACAGTTTTAGATAGATTTGTGGGAGAATTGCATGAAAGGTTTGAAAAAGTGGTTATCCTTTGACTATTATGACAAGCATATTACAAGGTGAAACAATTTATAACAGTAACACTTTTAATGGTCATAATTTACAGGATTGGACTATTTCCATGCCCTTGGTTTTTAGAGTAGATAGTAAACGGCATCATCAGAAATAATTGGAGGATTTTGGAATCAGTGATTTGAAGTTGGTTTTAGGACCTGGCGCCTCTTTCATCAGCAAAAGAGTTAAAAAAAATATTAGAGAAGGATAATTACAGTACTGAAGTAGAGACTTATAATTGTAATTTTTGTAGATACATAGGATAAGGACCATTTTTTGAAGTAAGTATAAGTAATAAGATATGGCAGGTTCTGGGGAAGTTTAATAGCGAGTCCAGTTATGTGGTGTATTGGACTAAGTGTTCATCTTGCACTGCATTTTATATATAAAAAAAAGTAGACAGTTAAAAAAAGAGGATGTATGAACACACACATGCCATTAAAATGAAGAACAAAGATAATGACCTAGAGAAACATGCTTTATTATGCAAAAATTTAAAAAAATTACTTCACTGTTATAGATTCTGTACCAAGTGATTTTAATGGGGACAGAGAAGGAGAGTTAAACTTTAGAGAGTTTAAGTGGCAGATGATATTTAATGCCTACAACACCCCTGGGGTTAAACCACAGTGTGAATTACAAGGTAGTATTGGAAGGGAGGTTTCATTATCAAAAATGTAAATAAATAAATGGGAATCTTTTTGTAGTATTTATACATCTATAAGTGTTATTATATGTACAGTATTTAGCTTTTTTTTAAAAACTGTTCACGGCTTTTTAAAAAATTGTTCATAGCTTTTTAAATGTTCATTAGTTTAACTGATGGATTGTTTTAGTATAAAGGCAAAAAAGTGTGAGAGAGATGAAAAGAGAAGAGATACGTAGGATGAATGAGGGATGACAAGATGAGATAAAGGATGAAATATGGATAAAGAGGTTTGAAAGAACTGGAAAGTTGATTTAACATGACCTAAGTGAGTGCAGCTGCACTTTCTTTGGGTGAAAACGTTTCCTTGAGCTACTGTCTAAAGTCTGAATACTTCTGGACATTACAGACAGTGAGGAATGGAGTTTCAAAGTTTAGGTGCTAGGATTGAGAATACACAGTCAGTGCAATGAGTTTAGCTTTTGTTGTTAATATGGTGGGCTGACAGTGACAGATGCCCCTGAGATTAAATGTGTGTTTCTTGGTAAAAAGTTGAGTGAGAGGGGACAGTGTCTCAGGAGAAAGGGCTTTGTGAATTAGTGATCCTAGTAGGAGGTTGGCTCTCAAATGTACTGGGAGCCATGCAGCTATGGTGAGAGTTAGGCAGTGGTGTTCTTTATTGGGAGAGTTAGTAATGAACCAGCAGATTTTACTGTGGAGATGGTTTGTAAGGTGGTGGTATTTTTTTTTGAGGCTGCAGGTATAATGGGTAGTTCATATTTGAGTCGAGGTACGACTATTCCGCTACCTATGTCAGCTTTGGTTGTCTTCAACAAAAGAGGTGATAGCTTGTTTGCCAAGAACAGTTGTGCATTTTTGTTGAAGGGTAAGATATTGGTCTAGTCAAATGCTAGTATATTTGAAGGATGTGGTAAGCTTATATATTGGTACTGTTAATATCTTTAATTTTAAGGAAGCTGGGTACTTTGGCTATTTTTGGTGGTTCCAAACAGCATTGCTTTTGTTTTTGAGGAATTGGGTATAAATTTCTGGCCTATTAACAATTGGTTGAGGGTTTGGAGGTCGCCTTGGAGACAAGTTTGTGAGTGGGATTTGTTTGACCTATAGATGGCCATACCATCTGTATAAAGAATAAGAGGTATCTGAGGTGATCAGATTTTGTTGATAAATATGGAAAATAGCAGAGACACTAAAGTATAACTCAGGGGAACTCCTTTCATAAGAGGAGCTGTTCCAGAGGTGGTGGTACCTACTTTCACCTTGAAGGAACTACTGGTGAGGAAGTCTACAAATCAAGGTTCTGCATCATCACTTGCCTATTTCAGTTAATTTGTCAAATAGTAAAATATGGTCAATTACATCAAAGACTTTTGTGAGGTCAAAAAAGACAGCTCCTGTCAGACTGTCTTTCTCAATACTGGACAGGATATCATATGTGAGGGAGTACAGATTTGTTATGGTGCTACATCCTGGACAGCATCCGCACTGTTTTCTGCATAGAAGATGGTACTGATGTAAATAAGCAGTACTTTGATTGTAGATATTTTTCTAGTGTTTTACCTAAAATGGGAAGTACTGAGATAGGATGGCATTGCAAAGCTCTTATTGGCTTGGGTAGTCTTGTAGGATCACCACACTTGCAAGGCACGTGTGTACAAAAAGGTGGTTTGGATAATGCAATGTTGAGTGGCATGATCAAGGAGGGAGAAGAGTCTGATAAAGTGGCTGTTTCATGGTTGGATTTCATTGAAAGGCATTTTCCTGTATTAAAGGAGCTGTGCAATCAAAAATGACAGTTTACCTATAACTGAAGAATTTGATGAACAAGAATACCAGGGTAATTCTGCTGAAAAAATTAATATGAACAAGATCAGTTCTACTATAAGAATAACATATACTGCTGTAGCAATGCCCAAATTTGATAAAGAAACTGGAAATGTTAGTTTCTTTTTTTGTTAAACCCAGTCATTTGAACTGAATCTAAAAATGGAGATATTGCTATTGCTGACAGATTTTTTTTTTTTTTTGTGCGAGATGAAGCTATTTCTCTATTAGGTGTTTCAAATTGTGATGTTTGTGCCTTTATACATACTAGTCAACGGACATTTTGTGAAGTTAACTTTGAAACATTTCAGTTGATTGCTTAAGATAAAAATATCTTTCTGTACTCCTTGGAACTTATTTTTGGCTAAAGGGGTTAATATTTTTCTTGAAAAGAAAATTCCGAAGAGGAAATTAAAGGGGCACTGACTACCATGTGTAAACAAGTAAATGAGATTAATTGATACATTAATGTGATAAGATAAAATACTATCCATGTGAGGGAACAAGGCATATGGCCAATAACTGTAAAAAGCTGTGTATAAAGTGTGTGGTGCTACGAATCATCTGTCATTTAACTGTAGGAAAGTTAATGAAATTGAAAATGTGGAAATTTGTTTGTCTATTTTGTTGTATGATAACAAAATCAAATAAAGTTTATTGGATAAAAATGTGGAAATTTGTGAAAATGTTATAGCTGAGACAGTGAAGTAAATAACGGTGATGAGGTCATAAAATGCTGAATTAAGAGATGATGGGAGGGAAATCAATATACAAAACTGATTTCCAAAACCAGTGTGAAATATTAAGTGCTAATGATAGTGATAGAAAGAAAAAATTAAGAAAGGGTCAAATGCTAAAAAGAGTGCATAAAAGAATGATAAAGCTTTTACATAAGAAAATTGTTAAGAAAGAAAAGGGATAGCATTAAAGTGTTTTTTAAAAATGTTAATAGTCTGTTGAATGATAAAAATTAGCTGTGCTCAAATTGTGATGCTATTTGTTGGCAGGATAGGATGCTACCTAGCGAAAGGAGGACATCAACTTTAGGTTATATGAGGAAAGGAGATTAGATGGTGTCTGGGGGAAGATGTTTGCTCTGGAATGGTTTTCCTTGTTAAAAATGAGAGTTTTAAAACTTTGGATAGTATTGTAGTTACTCCAGAAAGATGCGTCACATGTGATGTGAGAAATAAGAAACTTGTTTGGAAATTAACAGCGGTTTATGTACATACGCATATCAAAAAAAGAGAAAAACTTTTTTATGAAATGAAAATTTATTTGATAGCAAAAATGAATATAATTATGGTAGAAGATTTCCTCTGTAACTTAAAGTCTTATTAGAAAATTGGCAAAGATGTTAGAATACAAAATTTACTAATAAACAGGGAGAGTTGCAGTCAGGTAAAAGAAGGGACTTTATATATGTTAGAAGTATTTTTAAAAATACGTTTGAAATATTTCTAAAGCTGAGAGACTATTTCATGTTTTCTGAAAGTCTGAAAAACAATGTAACAGATATGAGGTCTATGTTTCAGATCAATGTATTAAGGATAATAAGGGTGTTAAACTATTAATGGGTGATATAAAAGGCAAAGAGGGTTTTAAGACTGTGATGGACATGTTATGCAAGGATAGTTTATATGGAAAATATTGCGAAGAATAGCAAAGAATGGAAAATATATTTGGGAAAAAATAAAAATGAGCTATAATAAGTTGCTGCAAGACTTTGATGATTGTTTAGGTATGGATGAAAAATCTAAAATGCAAAAGAAAGATATGATGAAAACTTGTTAAGAATTAAAATGTTATACAGACAGAATTTTAGGGGGAGGTTGGCATAATGGTTAAGGTATTTACCTTACAGACCAAGGCACACGGTTTGATTCTCACATGGGGTTATTGGCCAGGCTTAAATGGCTGATAAGGGCAGTTAGCCTAGTATTAATCTATGAGCCTATGTTGTCCAGGGTAAAGCAGAAGTTTCTCTTTTATTGGGAAATGTATTAAAACGATAATGAAAGGATGACATGCACCAGATCATAGAGTGGAGAAAAAATAAATTAAAAGTAGTTTTGGAGAACGTTACAAAATGTGTCAACATTATATAATGAGTTTGCTGACTAATAAATGGATGGGACAGTAATAAAATAAGTGAGCTAGACAACAACTTTACAGTGAAAAAGATTTAAAAAATTGAACATTTTGAAAATTATTAAGAAGTGTGCCAGGTTATGATTTTTATAATAAAATGGATGAAAAGAAAAATGTTTGTTCACTTTTCAATTACTGGTTACAGGCTACTGGCCCCCAAGGCACTTAACAAGACTAGCTAAGAATTCAGCCCACGTTCCAACAAGTCAGCACCTGATGCTCCTGCTCAGCACGGACACAGGTGGAATCCCAGTGGTGTATTTTTTGTTCCCCATCTAGTTATTCAGACTGCACTTAAAAAGGGTTAATGAGGTACTCTGCTTGACGTGGACAGGGAGTTTATTCCATAGATGGGGGAGTCTCTGGGACACAAATCTGTCCCGCCAACAAGTCCTATTGATGTCACAGACCAGGTTGAGGTCACGTGCAGGTTACTCGAGTGAAGCTTGACTTGTGGATATGCAGCAGTCTCATCAGGGCGGGGTCTGAGATTGCTTTGTATGCCAGCCAGAGGTCACCTCTGAGGAGTCCGTATGAGACTGAGTTGAGGGACAGGGCTTTTAGCCCATCTGTGTAGGGTAGATGTTTTAGGCCCTGGATTCTCCAGGTGAAGAACCTCTGTGGTCTCTCTGGCTGCTGCATGTGCTTTCTGAGGTACATGCCGAAAGGGGCACTGTACTCAATAATGGGTCTTATAAGGGAAGAATACAGGGATGTCATATCCTCCTTGTCTCTAGATGAGATACCCTTACTAAAGAGGTGGGCCATGTAGAAAGCTTTCTGTACAACTGAGGCAATATGGTGGTCAAAAGTCAGTTTGCCATCAACCTGGGTGCTCAAGTCCCTCACAACTGAGTGTGTGTTAGGACCTTATTAATGTGATAATTTGTGGAGACGTCACTCTCCCCAAAGGGGAAGCTTATGCATTTTTTGGCATTCAGTTTGAGGCCATGTTTCTGGCACCAGTCATTTGTTTGGGTGAGACCCTCTTGGAGGATGTCCACATCACTACGGGAATTGATGACAACACCCAGCTTGCAATCATTTGCAAACTTGGTCAGCCATAGCCCACTGGTTTTGGTCTGCACCTCAGAAAAGTATACCATACACAACAGAGGCCCCAAGACTGATTCCTGGTGTGCACTGCTTGTTATGGGTCTACTGCTTGAGGTGGCTATTTTGACTATGTGGGTTTTATCAGTGAGCCAGTTTGCTACCCATCTGGAAACACAGAGATTGATTCCAAGTTGAGAGAGTTTATCTATCATACCCGAGTGGAAAATAGTATCAAAGGCTTTCGCCAGGTCCAGGTAGGTGGTGTGCACCGTCTTCCCCTGGTCCATGGCTTTGGTGACTGTCTCAAAGAAGTCAACCAAATTTAACATGCATGACCTCCCCTTGATGAAACCAAATTGTGTGGGATCAAGTGTTTGGAGGTTGCCAATGTCCTTGTCAATAAGGTCCAAGATAATACATTCCATGGCCTTGCAAATCAGGGAAGTTAGGCTGATAGGTTTATAATTTCCTGGATCGGTGGATACTCCACATTTCTGCAGTGGGGTGACAGTGGTTGTCCTCTAATCGGCTGGGATGAAGCCAGTACTCAGGCTTTGGATGAACAGGGTGCCTAATGGTGCTGCAAGTTCCTGCCTGAGTTCATGTAGGATGCAGCCTGGGATGTTATCGGGTCTCATGGAGGCTGTATTTTTGCCTTTGAGAGGGCAGTGATGATTTGTTCTCTAGAGATAAGGGGTGAGGAGCAGGTGCTTGGGATGCCCTGATTTACTGATGTGGAAACAGAGGGGTGAAGTTTTCACTGAACCTATCTGCCAGCAGGTTGGCTATATCTATGGCTTTTGTTTATGTGGTGTCCTTGACCACCAGTTTTGAGTAGATCTGAGTACTTCCTTTGAGACTGCGGACATGTGTGAATATATGCGAAGATCGTATTATGTTTATTTATAGGAGATACGACAGAAGAGATATGGAGACGTTTAACATCAAATAATGTTGATTATAAAACTTTGATGAAAACTATGCAAAAAAGATTGAGTAAGATTATGCAAAAACATTTAGATGATGAATATATGGTATAGAAGAAAAGGATACAAAAGAAATGATGGAATATATGGTATAGAAGAAAAGGATACATAAAAAATGATTACTGTTAAAGAGTGAGGAAGTAGTACTTTAAACAAAGGAAGTGAAGCAAAGGTTATATTTTGTGATACTGAGAAAGCTTATGAGAATGTTTATCAAAAGCAGATTATTTATGTTATGACTCAAATTTGGCTAAATCTGTATGTGATAACTCATCCAATAAAATACTAGTTAATGGATGATTTGGGGAAATTAAGATAATGAAAGATGTTAAAGAAGGGTGTCCTTTGAGTAGATTTTTATTTTCATTAATAATTAATGCTGTTATAAAGAAAGCAAAAGACTGAAGGTATGAATGGGGTGTGAAGATATGTGATGGGTTTAAGGTTCTTGCTCATATATGACTTATGATGATGACTTGGCTGTTATTGCTAATGGTAGGGGATGCATAAAACATGTTATGTTAAATATTAAGGAGTGTATTAAGAATATTGGTTTGAAGATTAATAGAAATAAAAATAAGGCTTTTGGAAATACTAACATTTCTAATATTAATTTTTCTAAAGTTGAAATTAAATTGTTAGGTATGTGCAATCTGCAATTTACTGGATTATATTTTAGAAGAAATTAAGTATTTATTTTGCATGTGGAAAACTGTTGATTTACCTTTTAAGAAAAAATATATACTTGCTTCATTCTTATATGTTAGGCAACAATGGTTATTTAAGAAATATTCATCTTTTCCCAGTTGGTACAGATAGGGAAATATTAAACATGATTTTCTCTTTTACATGGAGTTCTAGCGTAAATCTGGTGAAGAGAGGGGTTTTGAATTGTGAATAGAAAGATGGTGGGCTTAGACTGATTAATCCCAATGTACATATGGCTTCATTAAATTTATTTTGGATTCTGGATTCTTAAAAATATTAAAGAAAATGAGTAGGTGGACAAAATTTTGAGTTATACATTTAGAGATGCTGGATAAAAATGGAAAACTGATTTGACTGAAGAAAAACAGATTATTTGATTAAAAGAAGAAAAAAATCAGTGTAATGAGTATTTAGATTCAAGAAAAAAATGTAAGAGAATATTCTGAATACATTTTAAAACATAAAAGGTTGGAAAATGAAAATGGGAATATTATGAAGCTGATAAGAGACAAGATAAAGGTTTAAGGATGGTTTAGAAATGCAAGATTCGTTATGGAATTTGAAGATTCAAAGGTTACCTCTTAAGGGAGAAATTAAATACAGACAAATGCAGGTTTATATTAAGTCATACTGAAGAAAGTGAAACATTTTTACTGAATGTTAATGAACGAAGGAGGTGTGGGCTTTATGTTTGGAAGAATTTAATTACGACTTTAGAGAACTGTAAATAAGGGTATGATTATTTATGGTTATTATGCTGAATGTGTATGTCATAAGACTGATTTAGATGATTGAGTTCTTGGCACAAGAAATCTGGACAATGCCTAAAATAATGGAGGGGAAAAGGCCCTTAATTAGGGACACATTTTAAATACTGCTCTTATAAACTTAGAAAGTTGTTAGAATAACAGGATTTGTGTTAGCATACATTTTCTGAAGGATAGAAAGTCTGAAACTCAAATGTATGTCATTATTTAGTGACTTCAATCCTCAGTTATTTCCCAGAAAACCACAAATTTTATAAAGAATAGACTGAAAGTATGAGACAAAAATCTGGACATTCTGAGAAAATCTGGACAGTTGAAAGGGATGTACCTAGATTGCTATGCACTGTGTTGTGAAGCCAAAAAAAGGCATACATGTAAAAGTCTGTGCACGTCTACTGGCCAGCATTACAAGTTCTGCTCTTGCTGTGTGCAAGTCTATATCAACCAGAAAGGTGAGTGGGTGGCAGTGGGGAACAAAGTATAAGAGGATTAAAAGATCATCTGATGAAAACCCCAAATATACAACTGCTCTTTACTTTCATTGGCCTGGGATCAATAATAGTCTGCACTTCAATGCAAGCAATCCCACTCTGGGGGGGGGGGCTGTAGTAGAGTAGTACAGAACAGTAAACTTCAACTGTAAAACGACAATGTAGAATCATTATGGGTGACTAGCCGATTCAGTGCAAAAGATGACACAAATGGTTATCCATTGACAAAGGGTTTGTTTGGCAACTGCAAGCCCTTCCCCTCTATACAGTGAGAGAGATGAAACATTTTTTTCAGTCTTTTTAACCCTTTAGAGAAAACCTAAGCTAGTGATGCACACCCAGTGTGCAAACAGCTGTTACAGTCCCAGTTTCGACCATGGCAAAGAAAACAGGGAGATACATGGACTGGCTTAGGGACAAATCAGAAGCCACATTTGGAAGGAAATGTGGCTTACTCCTAAGGAAGACCTGATCTTTGTGGAAATGGAAAGCACCAAGCTTCTCGGAGTGCTGGTGATGGTCATCAGCAAATACATTTTCCAACAGACAAGCTCCAATGCCATTGATCCAGTGGGTTTCAATGGAGGAATGATGAGCCTGTAAATCATAAAGCTCACATCACAAAAAGGGCAAATATTCTTCAAAGGTAAAAACAGATAGAGGACTCCTTTAAGGAAGACCTTTGATCAACCACCACAATCCTGACTTCCAAATGATTATGATGATGATGTGAATCCTGCTTTTGAATAAATGAGGTCACATCATTTAAGTTCAACTGTGATATGGGGCTCTTGATCTTCAAATTCTTCAAAGGAGCCTGAGAGAAAGGAAATCTCCTATTCCTCATTCACTCAAGAAGTGAGCCTGATCACATTCTTTCTCAAATCTAAGTAAGCGATCATATGGTAGGAGTGTAGTGTGAAATGGAACTGGCAACAGAGAGTTAAGTATGTCAAAGACAATAGGCTTGCAAAACAGGCCGGAAGAGGGCCTGGCGCTGGCATCAGACCATGTACCCTGAGAGTTAAGTACTACATCTCAGACTTTGGTTCTGATGTCAAACATTACTTTATGTTTTGAGCTGCTAGCCTTGGTAAGGAACAACCTGATCACCACTCCCAACCTGGTCCAGTGGACTGTGTTTGGCTCTAGGGAGACCACAGTAGTGGAAACCTAAGCCCTGAGTACCTCTAACTGATAGCTGGATGATTCTGGAGCACTATCTCTAGAACTGGTCTAATTTACCTTCTAACAGATCCATGAGTATCAGGACAGCATGTACTCTCTAGAACAGCCCCCTCCACAGTTGAAGCTAGGGCTGTGCTTCTTCAGATCACCCATCAGCTGCTGAATCTGACTGACAAACTCATGTCCACAAATTCATTTTAGCAACAGGCTTATCTCTTGAAAGGCTAGGTTCCAGGCTAACATCTCAGGTTCTGTTCTTATAACAGTACTCTGTCTGACCTAGTTCCTGTGTAAGGAAAGTACCATTGTGTTCTTCTCTTCACTGTTCCAGTATTCTTCACCTTGGGGATCTCCTGCCAAGGATAGCCAGACATCTGGCCAGTATACCAAAGCCTTTAGATCTTGCATGCACTGTACATCAGTTATATGCTCCCCATACAGGATGCAGGGCATAAAGTGACGTACGGATGCAGTTATCCAGAACTGAACTGGTCCAGAAGAGAACAGACTCCACAAGACAAAAAAGACTATGCACATCCAGAAAGGGAAAATGCAGATGGAAATGATAGACCCCAAGGCAGAAGGGGAACCAAAACAAAATCTTAAAGAAAAAAGGAGGTTGTAGGGAGGGAGCGAATACTCCAACAGTAAAGAGAAGGACATCTACTATTATGGTAAGGTTTTACACAACTGTACTATACCCTTCTATGTTACTGATTCAGTATTTTTCACAGTAGGGAGAGTACAAAAGCTCAAGAGAAGGACTGGGAGGTAGAAGGCTTGGAAGAGCTCTCAACAAACCCATGCAAAATGGCTCCAACAAAACCTTCTCTGCCCCTAGAAACCATATCCAATTTATAATGCTTAGTAAAGATATGTACTGAAGATCAAGTCGTAGCTTCAAGGATGGAACTGTTGTCCATTCCCTTGAAGAAAGCACCAGAACAGTCAACAGCCCCTAGTGGTTAGCTCTAACAGATGCAGACAGACATTTGCCATGAAAAGAACAAAAAGAAATGGCCTTAAAGATACAGGGGGAAATAGTTTGCTTAGAAACAGCCAAGCCCAGTATCTTAGGATGAAAAGAAACAAAAAGCTTTACAAAAGGCCTTAGTTTTATCCAAACATTACCTGAGCTGTCTGCAAATCTAAAGTATGTAGGATCCTCTCACTAGAAGACTGAGGAGAAGGAAATAAGGAAGGGAGATGAACTGCCCGATTCAAACACAACTCATTGACCACCTTGGGCATAAAAGAACAATTAGTACAAAGGAACACCCCGTCCCGCAGAAAAAAAACAAAAAAGGATGGCTGACCATAATGGCCTGAAGTTCAGAACCTCTATGAAGAGAAGGAAGAGGAAGAACATGACAGTCTTCCAGGTTCAATGGTGCACACGAGCTGAACCTACATGCTCAAATGGAGCCTGGATCAATTTTTCTAATATAAAATTAAGGCCCCACAGATGAGAAGTAGGCTTCTGCGGGAGGCCTAAGATGTAGGATTCCTTAAAGAAACTGTCCTCAAAGCAAGAAGCCAAAGGCGGCTTCAAGGACAGACAGGCAGAAACAGCTGACAATAGGCCTTTACAGAAGAATAGGCCAAGCCAGACTGGCCCAATTTACACAAACAGGAGAGAAACAGAGGGAACCCCTACTGAAAAATGATCCTGGTTATGAGCATGGCACCAGATAGAAAATCTATTTCATCAGAACATACAAGACCTTCTGGTTACAGGTTTTCTTACCTCCTATATACTCCTGAGCACGTCCTGAGAAAAGAGATGCCTAAAAGGGATAAAAACCCTATCACCCACAGTGTCAGTTTAAGAGTGGATATGTGAGGATAGAGAAGTGTCCCCTTGTCCTTTGTGAGGAGGTCCAACTGATGAGGTAACTTATGATGACTGCCACTGGCCAGATGCATTAAGAGGGGGAACCAGTGCTGTCTTGGGCAAAAGGAAGTGACTAACCAAGATTTTTGGGAAGTTCATCTGAATCTTTTGCAGGACTCTTGGGAGAAGGAGAAGGAGAAGGGGAAGAGGAGGGAAGGCATAGAGAAACTTCTCCTTCCAAGGAAAAGAAAAGGCATCCGTTTTCTACGCCAGAAGGCATGGCACTCTGGAACAGAAAAGAGGGAGTTGCCTGTTCAGAGGGAGGGCAAACAGATGTACCTGAGGAATACCCCACTGATGGACTATGTACAGAAGCACATCTCTGAGAAGTATCCATTCATGAGCCTTCATTTTGCACCTGTTCAAGTCATCTGCCACTAGATTCTGCTCTGAGGGAATATACTACCTGAACAGTTTAACTGAGTGCCACATCCCAGGCCTGAAGAGCCAACCTCCAGAAAATGTACGCCTTTGTGCCGCCCTGCTTGCTGACATACAGCATCACTGTGGTGTTGTCTGTGTAAACTTTCAGAGGGCCTGAAGAGAGCATGGGGTGAAAAGTCTGAGGGGCCAGAATCAGAGCTCTCATCTCTTTGATACTGATATGGTCTGCCTTCTGACTGGGGGCTACAGCTCTTGAACTGTCAGACAACCACAGGAAGCCCCCACCCCATGTCTGAGCATTGGTGAATAGTTCTTGAGAAGGGAATGGAGGCTGAGAGGGCCTTGCTTGAGGGCAAGTTGTGGAATCCACCACTTGAATTTCTGCTTTAGACAAGGAAGGAGAAGCACACTAAAATTCTGGGGTGGCTATGTTAAAGCCAAACTGACATAAGGTACCACTGAACCTTCTGCCTGTGCAGTTTGACAACAGGGAGCACTGGAACAGTACAGGCCATGAATCCCAGGGCTCGAAGAAACACTCAGTGGAATATCAGGCAGAGGAAGAAGAGATTGAAATAAAGCTGTCAAGGACAGAGCTTTTGGATGTGGAAGAGAGGCCAATACTGGCACTGTCTGAATCTTGCAGCTCAGATACACATGATCCTGAGAGGAAGTCAGGATAGACTTTTGAAAGTTGATAGCAAACCCTGGACTTTAGAGGAGAGATATGGTGAACTCCAGATCCTGTAAAAGGCAACTGGCAGAGGGTGCCTGAAGCAACATGTCCAGATATGGAAAAAATCTGAATGGATTGTAGCCTACAAAAGGCAATCACAGGAGCTAGGCATTTTAATAGCCTTGGGGCAGTAGAGACGCCAGCAAGCAAAGCAGGGAACTAAGGAGGAAGAAACAAAAAACAAAAAAAAAGTTCCTGATAAGAGGGTGAATAGGAATAAGACGTAAGCACCTTTCAGATTTAAGGACACCAGAAAACCCTGGGGTAGTGCGTGAGGAAACTGGGTTTGGAGAGTAAGCATCCTGACAGAAGGAACCTTGAAAAAGGTGCTGTGCAAAGAGAGTTCCAGAATAGGTCTCCAAATCTCCATTCTGAGGGACCAGGAACATCTTGGAGTAAAATCTCTTTCCTCCCTGTCTTGGGGGCAGGTTGAATAGTTCCTTGGTCCACCAGGAAACTAAGGACCTCTGACATATGAGGAAGTTGTTCCAGAGAAGGTTGGGGAATCCTTGAAAAAAGAAGGCAAAGACTTACACACCACAAAGTAACACTGATGGATGATAGAACCCCAGAATCCGAGGTGATGATATGCCAGTTTGGAAGACAGAGAGTAAGGCTGAAGGAACAAGGCAACCTGTCTGAGGAGCAGGGAGACAAGATGGCAAAAAGAAGCAGACTTGTCAGATAAAGGAGGCATCTGAGTCACAGCAGCCTGAGAACACTCAACAGTAATTGTTCGCCTACCAACCTTCCTGCCTTTGGGGCCTGACAAGGCTGCCTGCAAACAAAAGCAGACCTAGTAGGACAGTTCCCCTGGAATTTAGGGAAAGGAGACACAAAAATATGTTTAATATCCTGCAAAGCTTTACCTTTTTTCCTGAAGACAGAAACATATCAGCAGTCCCAAAGAGATATTTATTGTCCAATGGAGCATCCATCAACGTCCTTAATGTCTTCAGGTAATTGCAGGTGAAGCCAACACTCATGACAAACCCAAAGGCAGCCACTCTGGAAGATGCAACAGCAGCATCATAGCTACACTTGACAGAATGACGAGCCATGAGAGGCAGAACCCAAAATAGATAGGATAGAAGATTTTGCTTCAGAATCAGGGCGGTTGAAAATAACCTGACAAGCCTGGGCAATCAAGGCCAGAGCATATTTGGTCATGTGGGTTTGGTAATTGATGGCCTGAAATGCCAAAGATGAAACAGAATACACCTTTTTACCAATTCTCTCCATTGCCCTACTATCCTTACCTGAAGGCAGAAACTTGGAAGAGGGTAAAAGATTAGAAGATTTGTCAAAGGAGACTGACACCACAGCAGGATTAGCAGAACACCACAAATAATAATTGACAATCCTCAGGAACCTTACAGAACCTGTCGGGTTTCTTTAGAGCAGAAGGCTGAGTATCATGAGAGACACATGCAGCTAGCTATAAAGGTGTCTAACAAAGCAGCCAACACAGGAGTTACTGCAGAAGGTTTAGGAGTGTCAGCCTGCAGCAGCTCATAATACCTTTTCTGGATATCAGACATTTGAGAAGACCCCCACAAAGTATTAAAGTATTCCATCATTATAGCTATTGTATCTCCAAAGGACAATTCCTCAAAAGGAGACTCAGGACTCACAGACTCTTCTTCACAAGAAAAATAAGCTAAAGGTGAAGGCACTTGGGAAAACTAGAACAGGGACCCATCATCAGACTCTGAATCCTCATTTGAGGAATCTGGATCCCTAACCTATTTGGAAGGAGTACACGTCCAAGGGGGAGTAGACACAGAAACCCCTTGGGGGAGGCTTCAGGGCCATTAAGACATTTAACAGGCCCTGAGTAAACTCCTACCATTCCCTTTCAGGATCCTTAGGGTGTACAGAAGTATGCTTAGCCTTCTGCTTTTTCTTGGTATGGATATCAGCCCTAATATACACCGGAGGTTCTGACCCTTGATGAGATTTAATAAAAGTACCAGGACCCTCTTCCATGACTAGAATCTGCGGACACCCTCTAGGGCCCTCTGAGATGATCAACCACAGTTCTCTCGACATCTAGAGCAGATGCCTGGAAAGCCTCAGAGGATATGCGAAAGGAAGGATCCATACCAGTCTCCAATGGAGTCACAGCAGAAGCATACGATGTAGACACCTGATGGCCTACAGAGCCATCACCTGCTTCTAAGGAAATGTCCAGTGGAGGCTGGACAGCCAAAGAATCTGGCCGAAATTTCTTGCCCTTCTTTGTTTAATGGTACCTAGGGGTTAAGATTTTCCCATGCTACCTAGGGTTAACAGTTTAAGCCTCTGGTTCTCAAAGACAGACAACTAACTTAACAGTTTTAGGCACAAACTCTTTACAAATGCTACAGGATGCATGGTTGTGGGAAGCACCCAGAGGAAAAAAAGACACTGTTCGTGACAATCCTTTTGGGGAATCTGCCTCCTCCATTGACATTTTCCATTCTTGGATGACATGAACTCTAGGTAACCAAAAAGAACAAGACAAAAGAAAAAAGACCCCAGCAGGACACTTATCTGATGGCTAGGTATTCAGCACAGCAAAAGGGTGATCAGACCGATGAGTGATGATGGTGTTCGGACTGGTGGCAAAGATGATCTAAGTAACTATCTGCACGTCATCTTTACGTCCTACATCCTCTACAGTGAGCATATGCGTGATGTACGGTGCATACAAGATCTAAAGGCTTTTGGATATTGGCCAGACATTGGGCTATCCTTGGCAGGAGATCACTACTGTAAAGAATACTGCAACAGTGATATAAGAAGGACATCTTTTAGTCATCTCCATAATCCTAGCAGTGTAGCAAGACAGGATTTTGTCTCTCTCTCTCGAACATTTGTGTGAGGGGGTTGAACTGCTGAAATATACGACACTGATTCATGTTAAGCCCCTACCCAAATGTTTATGCGACTCTTTGCAAGTAATTCAACAGCCACTGGGAAGATCTGTGGCTTTGTATCAAGGTAACAATGCAGCAACATTTCACAGACATGCATCACACTTAAGACATACAATGCATCGGAAGCACAAAAGAAATGGTAAGCTCAGGGACCAGGCATGCCTATGTAAGCTGGTGTGAGATGTCACTACAAGTGCTAGCACCAAGAGCGCAAGCAAACCCCCAAGAAAGGGAGCTTCACAGATAAATGCTGAATTATGACTAGTTGGAGACAAGAACCATTAAGGAGGTTTTCTACTGTCAGATCTCCTGCAATAAACTTCTTTTCTCAGAAAACTGCCCTTATCTAACACTGTCTTTAAAATAGCCTATTTGGACATGCCCTCTTTTTAAGATCCCCTACAATTGATGGAACAGCACCCATAAATGGAAACAACATGCTCTTTTCATCTGCAGTTATTTTCCAGCCTGCACAAAAATAGACCAGGAAGAAACCAAAGGCTGGAACACAGAAACACAAGAAAAAGGAGTCTAAGTTTAGAAAAAAAAATATGCATTATATCTGCAAATTTACTGAGCATGCTTTAAAGAACTGGAGTTATAACAGTACTTGCATAAATAACCTGCCTTTTGTGAGGACCAAATAGCATGTTTCACATAAAAAACCCACAGCTAAACTATCATTTAAAGGTGGATGCACTCCTAAGATACAAAATTCAAGAGTTTTGTAAGTAAACTTACCATAACGGTGGATGTTTGAATGATCACTGCTGCAGTAGCCTTAGCTATATAAGTTCATAGGATGATACTAGGCTATTGGCCCGGAGGCCCTTATAAGCCTAACCAAGAATTTTACCCATGTTCCCTCAAAGTCAGCACCTGTTTCCCCTGTTCAGCAGGGACACAGGTGGGATCCCAGGGGTATATTTTCTGTTTCCCGTCTAGTCGTCCAGGTTCATCTTAAAGAGGGCTCGAGAGGTACTGTGCTTGACATGAACAGGGAGTCTATTCTACAGATGGGGGAGTCTTTGGGACACAAATCTATCCCACCAACAAGTTCTATTAATGTCACAGACCAGGTTAAGGCCTTGCATGCGGGTTGTACGAGTGGAGTTTGTCTTACAGATATGCAGCAACTCCATCAAGGCTGGTCTGAAATGACCTTGTATGCCAGACACAGGTCACCTCTAAACAATCTGTACAAGACTGAGTAGAAGGACTGGGCTTTTAGCCTGTGTAGGACAGGTGTTTGAGACCCTGGATTTTCCTGTCAGGAACCTCTGTGGTCTTTCCAACTGCTGCATGTGCTTGGAAAGGTACATGCCAAAAGGGGTACTGGGTCTGATAAGGGAGGAGTACAGGGATGTTATGACCGCCTTGTTCCTGGATGAAATACCCTTATTTATGAGGTGGGCCATGTAGAAAGCCTTGCGTACAACAGAGGCAGCGTGGTGGTCAAAAGTCAGGCTGCTATCAATCTGGGTGCCCAAGCCTCTCACGACTGACTGCATGCTTAATACATTGTTATTAATGTGATAATTAGTGGGGATGACATTTTCCCCAAAGGGGATAATGATGCATTTCTTGGCATTCAGTTTGAGGCCATGCTTCTGGCACCAGTCATTAGTTTGGGTAAGAACCTCTTGGAAGATGTTCACATCACTAGGGGAATTTAAGACAGCACCCAGCTTACAGTCACCTGCAAACTTGGTCAGCCACAGACCACTGGTTTCGGCTTGCACCTCAGAAAAGTATATCCCAAACAGTAGAGGCCCCAAGACCGATCCTTGGGGTACTCTGCTCATTACGGGTCTACTACTAGAGGTGGCTATCCCTACATTGACTGAGTGGGCTCTATCATTGAGCCTGTTAGCTACCCATCTGGTAACATACGGGTTGATGCCTAGCTGGGAGAGTTAATCTATTATGCCCGAGTGGGAAATAGTGTCAAAGGCTTTGGCTATATGGGTTATTTTCTGCCAAGGATACAACATCTGGCCTGCTTCCAAAGCTTCAGCCACCTTCCATCCACCCACACTTTCAGGCAGCTCAAGCTGAGCTGACTAAAAGACAAGTTAGGACATCAAACCCTTCAGAACTTTCCTGTCAACACAGAGTTGGAGACTGAGCCCTGAAATAACAACGCTAGGAACAACAAAAAAATAAATGTCCACATCCTGGCATTAAAAAAAAAAACACCAAAAAACATGGGGATGGAGGGAGTGGCTAATACAGGAGTGATTATTTGAACATCTACTGTTGCGGTAAGTTTACTTAAACAACTGTACTATGTTCATCATACTGATTAGTGCTGCAGTAGCCTTAGCTATATGTGTAGATTACCCTAGCTAACTGCATTTGAGAGGTGGAAGGAGAAGACTTCATGAGCCACTGCAGAATTGGCCTAATAAAGGCTAAACTGACACACTCATGGCAATCAGACTCCAGTGTAAGAAACGGCAATGGGACTATGCCCAACAGCAGAGCTGTGATAGTAAGTTAAAGACTGTGTTCATATAGCAGGACAACACGGGTGCGGCAACAGGAATACTGAAAGAAAGGCCATTCTAGACCTCTGTTTGGCAAGACAGCTTGATGGTGACCAACAAATGGTTCAGCAAGACAGGCAGTCACTAGATCACATGCAACTTAGGTAGACTTCTTCCTAATAAGGAAAGGGCACTGGGTTAGAATCAAATTGCAAAGTTATCCTCAGTGAAACAGTCAGCCCACAGCATAAACCACTGGTTGCCACAATCAGCTGCAAGCAGTGGTCAAAGAAGACTCTAGCATTAACAGAGACCAAGCTGAAGACCTGGAAGTTGACTGTAGGGAAAGCAGAACAGTTCAAGGAATTACTCAGTTGGAGTTGAAGAATGGCATCACCTCAACACAGCATGTATAAGAACTATACACAGATATGCAGCCAAGCCAGGTATGGAAATAAAATACATAAAGAAAGCTGGTAGTGGAATGAAGAAGTCCAGGAATTCATCAACAGAGAAGAGGAGTGCAAGAAAAAGAGGGAGAAAGAAAAAACAGACCAGACTAGGGAGGAATACAGGTTGACCAAGAGTGGAGTTGCAATAGCAAAGAACAAGGTATCAAAGGCACTCTACCAGCTTCTGGAAAGTGATTCAGTAGATTGCACAAAAAAGTATTAAATTGCAAGGCAAAGACAAATACAAAGAAGATAGTCAGACACCCTTTATAAGGGACTGTCAAGCAACTACCAGCTCACCAGTCTACAGGACATGAAAGGCAAATGAAAGGAGTGCTTCCAGGAGCTTCTGAATTAAGAAACCCCTATAGAAAATGTACTGCTCCAAACACAGCCTACAGTGAAAGAAGAGGAGGAGCCCACCCTAGAAGAACTAAGAACAGCACTAAGGAAAATGAAGTCGGGGAAAGAAGGCGGCTCCTGATGGTACTTAAAGGAGTATGGATAGAAAGACATATCCCTGATGACTGCAGAATAAGCATACTAGTGCCAATGTTAAAGAACGAAGGGGGACATTCGCAACTGTAGACAGTATAAAGGCATCAGACTCCTGCTGCACTGCTTGAAAGTTCTGGACAGGAAGACTGATAAATATACAGACTAGTATAAAGTAAGGTGGGAGATGAGTAGTTCAGGTTCAGATCAGGATGCAGCACAACTATGTATGCAGTGAGTCAGATACTTGACAAACAGCTAGAAATGAGAAAAGAGTCCAATTGGGCATTCCTAGACTTGGAGAAATTATATGACAAAATCTCAAATAAACTGATTTGGGTGGTGATTTAATTCTCACAAACACTGGCAGAATTAGTGCAAGCTATGTGCAAGACCTGAATTACTCAAGTACGAACAGTGTTTGAACTCATAGATGGGTTCCCAGTGAACTGGAACTGTGCCACCAGGGTTCAGCTCTGAGTCCACTGCTGTTCATACTGGTGATGGACATTAGCAAACAGGTCACAGGTGAAAGATCAAAGTGCTGTATGCAGATGATATGGCACTACAGGCAGACTAAGCATGAACTTCAGTAAAGGATAGGGGGGATAGAATGCAAAACTGAAGGCACATGGATGTAACTGAGTAGAGATAACACGGCTGTAATAGCATCATTTGGAAATCAGAAGAAGCCAAGAAATGAGACAGAAGAGAAAATGGTGGAACAGATTAACAGCTTCAAGTATCTGGGAGGGGTGGTTGAGGACAAGGGAAGTCTGAATGAGGAGGTCAAAGCTAGTCGCTGGAGTCATCTGAGACAGTGTCAGGTGTAGTGAATGACAGAAGAATGCCAAAGAAACTGAAAAAAAAGGTGTACAAAACAGTGGTGTGACCAGTACTACTGTATGGTACAGAAACCTAGGCAGAACAACTGAGGAAGCTAGAGGTGAAGTGCCTGAGATGGATGGGTAGGATGCACACTGTGGGACAGATGAAATAAGGACATAAGAGCAGAAGCTAGCTTCAATTGCAGAAAAGGCTAAAAAGAACAGATTACAGTGGTTTGGATGTGCAGAAAAGCAGAAAAGAATCTTGTGAAGATGATTTGGGACAGACAGGAGGAACGCAACAGAAAACAAGGGCATCTAGCAAAGAGGTAGACAGATCGTGTAAGAAGACCTGTGATAGTCAGACATGAGTGACAAATAAGGTAGAAGAGTGGCACAGAAAAGACAGAGATGGAGACAGCTGACACGACACCTCAAACCCATATAGAAAATGTGGAAAAAGGTGAGGTTAATGATGATGAAGATTTATGGAGGCAAAGTTCTCACATACAGCCACCACAAATATCAAACAGGCTGTCAGTAACACACACCACAATGTGATACTTATTACACACAATACAGACCCAACAGAAAGACCTACATATACTGACGAGCTTAAAAGTTAATATACCTAAACCACAAAGACCTCCTAAATGGAATCTAGGAAACAAATACCTTCAGCATCTTCACAAACACTCAATTCAGGAAGCACCCACCACAAAATTTGCATCTACAGTGTTAGCAACACAAGAGGTAGCATACTTAACTTTGCAGAAGGCTGTGGATTCTACTCCCACACTATGTACATGGAGTGCTGATACTGTAGTGCCTCCTTTAAGGGGGGATGGGGGCTGCTGCACTTCTGAGTGGGTCCTCTTTTGGATCAGATGCCTAGTAACTACGAACCTGTTGCCAGTTTAACAGCTCACAGTGTCTTAACTCAAAAGCCCACAAGGCAAACCTACACAATTCAAAATCTTAGTCATAGGTGATTCAGTAGAGAGACACACTGATTTACCACTCACCACGCTTAGTAAGATTAGCCATATTACACAAGCACTCAAGACCCAGCAGCAGAAGTACACATGACACAGTCATAGTACACGTGGTAGTAACTGACCTGAAACATACCACCCTACGTTATATGAAGAGAGACACGATGGAGTTCTTGGAATACGAGTCAGAGGCAGGTATAATCCTACCTTGAGAAGCATTTTAACTTCACCAAGAATGATGCCACAACACAAACAAAAGAATGTAAACTTCAATAACTATCTCAGTTTCTGGTGTCATTCAAAGGAGTTCCAATGTATATTAGTCCAGAAGGAGATGGCAGACGGTCCTGACTGCTTTACCAGAGATGTTCTACACATATCCCCCAAAGGCTTTTCTATATTAACAAAAACCTTGTCCACTCTGATGGTGCCTTTTTTAGATAACGTCAGTATTCAAAAGTTCCCAACATAACAAATCAGAAGTCAGATAAGACTAGTTGTGTAGGAACTTACCATAACGATAGATGTCCTTCTCTTCTCTGTTGCAGTATTCCTGACATAAGGGGAGTTGCCTGCCAAGGCGACAACCTGACGTCGGTCAGTATACCAAAGTGTTTTACTACCTTGGGTGCCTGGTACATCTGAAGTAGGCCACCAATAGACATTGGCCATAAAAAAGATGTACATGTGCACCACCCTCAGGAATGAGGCCCCAAGCGGATAGACAGTCTAAGGGAATGAGGATCAATGTATCCAAGAAAGCCAGGAAGCGGGGGAAGAACGGGGGGTTGGAATACTGTAACAGAGAAGAGAAGGGCATCTATCATTACAGTAAGTTCCTATACAACTAATCTATGTCCTTTTATTCATATGTTGCAGTATTCCTGACATAAGGGAGAGTACAAAGGCTCATGAAGAAGAGGAGGATGAAATGGCAGAGGAATTTTCTATGAAGCCATGGAGAATGGCCCTGGCAAACCCTGCCCTGGGATTGGAGATGGAATCCAGCTTACAGTATTTAGTGAAGGTGTGGACAGATGTCTAGGATGGAGCTGGTATCTAAACCCTTGTGGAAGGCCCCTGAAGAAGACACTGCCTGGTACAGTGAGCTTTGACTGAGCCTGGAAGAACTTTACCATGGTGAGCATAACTAAAGGCACTGGATTTTTATATCCAATTGGAGATGGTCTGTTTAGACACAGGCAGTCACAGAGCCCTGGGGTGAAAGGACACAAGCAATTGGTCTGATTTTCTAAAGGATTTATTCTTGTGTAATTAGAACCTGAGCTGTCTGTGGACATCAAGGGTGTGAAGGATCCTCTCACTACTGTTCTGTGCAGAGAGGAAGAAGGTGGGTATGTGAATTCCCTGGTTTAAGGACAATTCATTGGCAACCTTGGGCCTGAAGGAGGGACTGGTCCGGAGGGAGACCGTGTCTTTGTGGAAAGACAGGAAAGGAGGAGATGCCATAAGGGCTTGTAACTCTGATTCCTGCCTAATGGAGGTAATGGTCACCAGGAGGACAATTTTCCAAGTACAGTATTTGAGTGAGCTACAAGAAGCTGGTTCAAAAGCTGTCTGAGTCAGTTTCTCCAGCACAAAGTTGAGCTACCAGGGTGGAGCTACAGGTCTCCTGGGAGGTCTGATATGGAGGATGCTTTTGAGGAACTGTTTAGCTTCAAATCTAGAAGCTAAGGGTGGAAAGAGTGGCAGACATAGCTGAAAAACGAGCTTTTATGGAAGAGTAAGCTAATCCTGCATTAAGCAATTCACACAGACATGACAGAACCATAGGTGGGATCTGCAGTTAGCAGGTCCTGGTTTCTGGCAAGACACCAGATGGAGAACCTCTTCCATTTGGACAGGTAAAACTTTCTAGTAGTAGGTTTCCTGGCCTCCTGCAGGACTTGAAGCACGTCCTCAGAGTAAAGGTGTCTGAATGGGATCAGGTCTCTATCACCCACAGGGTCAGTTGGAGGGCTTCCAAGTGTGGGTAGAGGAGTGAGTCATTGTTCTGTGTTAGTAGGTCCACTATGTAGGGCAACCTGTGGTGACTGCCCTTGGCTAGGTGAAAGAGAAGGGGGAACCAATGCTGTCTTGGAAAATAGGGAGTCATCAGCAAGAGTTTTGTTTTTCCTGTTGGATTTTCAGCAGAGGCACAGTAGGCTAATATAATAGGGAGGCGGAAGCCAGATACACTCTGGCTAGGCTTATAAATGCCCTAGGGCAGATAGCCAAGTATCTACCTATGAACCTATGAGCAGGACTTTAGGAATGAGTGGAAGGGGAAGGAATGCATATAGGAATTTTCCCTTCCAGGAAATTGATAGGGTGTCTACTCTCCATGCCTGAGGATGGGGTTCTCTGGTACAAAATTGTGGGAGTTGTTTGTTCAAGGGGAAAGCAAACAAGTCTACCTCTGGAATACCTCACTGGTGGACAATGTCCAGGAACACATCCCTGTGAAGCATTCATTCGTGGGCTTGTGTCCTGGACCTGCTGAGGTTGTCTGCTACGGTATTCTGACTGGAAGGATGTAAACTGCATGGAGGGATACCTCTAGGAGATGTGCCAGATCCCAGACCTGCATGGCTAGCCTGCAAAGGGGGTAGGATCTGCCCCCCCTGTTTATTTATGTACCACAAGACTGTCATGCTGTCTGTGTGTACATGTAATGTCCGTGGTCTGATAAGGGATTAGAATGTCTGAAGGACAAAAATGAATGCCTACATTTCCTGATGTTTATGTGGTCCCTCATTTGGGAGGGTGATCACTCTCCTTGAACTGTGTGATGATCCATGGCTGCTTCCCAACCAGTGTCCAATGCATCTGTGAATAGAACTTGAGTTGGTGGAAGTGGGTGAATGGGGAGGCCTGGCTTTAGAGTCAGCTGTGTTATCCACTACTGGAGCTCCTTCTTTGAACAGGGTAGAAGGGGAATTTGTGATTCTAGAGGGTGGGCATGTTGAGACTATACTGACTTGGGGAATTTGTGATTCTAGAGGGTGGGCATGTTGAGACTATACTGACTTGAGGAACCTTTGGAGTTTCCTCATGTGTAACCATACTACAGGAAGCATAGGGACGGTGGAAGCCATGAGCCCCAAAATTCTGAGGAATTGCCTGGGAGACATCTGATTTAAGGGGAGTGTCTCTGCAAAGAACAGTAAAATCTCCTGAGCCTTGGAAGGTGGCAGCAACACCATCATGCTCTGGGTTTGAAACCTACAGCCCAGAAAGATATGATCTTGTGATGGGACCAGGGATGATTTATTGACATTTATGGTAAATCCCAGGTCCTGTAGATTGACAATTGCCATTTGGAGATTTTTATTCAATTCTGTTAGAGAACTGGCTTGAATCAAGAGGTTGTCTATGTAGGGATAGAATAAGATCCCTTGGAGTCTGCAAAAGGGTACCACTGGAGCTAAACTTTCTATAATGACTCTCGGGGCAGTGGAGAGTCCAAAAGGCAAAGCCAAGAACTGATGCTGTGAGGATCTCGCAGAGAATTGTAGGAATTTCTTTATCTGTGGTGGATGGGAATATGGAGGCAGCCATCCTTGAGGTCTTTGGAAGCTAGGAATGCCTGAGGCAGGATAAGAGGGAATAGGGTTTTGTAAGGTAAGCATTTGAATGAGGGAACTATTAGAAAGTCATTGACGTAGGAGAGGTCTAGAATAGGTCTCCAACGGCCTTCCTTCTTGGGAACTAGGAACAGGCAAGAGTAAAAACCTCTTCCCCTCTTGGCCTGATCTTTTGGCAGTAGGGGAATAACCCTGGAGGGAGGAACCTTTCACCAAACCATGACGATCCCCATCTTGATGATAACGAAGAGGTGGAACAAACCGCTGCAAATAATCCACGAATATGAACCAAGTTGAGTTTATTGTAAGCGCTTTCATGCATCTAAAATGGATGCACTTCTTCAGACAAAAACATACAGCCAACAACTCCAATATATAAGCAAACCAATTGATCAATTAAGCAGTTAATTAGCCACTTAAAGGATAAAATAAATATTAAACATTATTAGAAAATTTTTAAAAAGTTTTTTAAAAAAATTATTTTAAAAAAGTCTTACAAACTTAATGTATTCCAATACTTTAAACTAATAACCACAGCACTATTAACCAAGTCCAAAACTAACTACATTGAAGTAATATTATTTAGGACTACTGAAATTCAATTAACGTCTCAAAGCTTTCAACCTAAGTAAACATTTAATAGAAGCAACATCATTAATCCCAGGATAAACATAGGCGTTTGTTTTTAGTTGCCAGATTAATTCTTGTTCCTCAAGTTTTAATTGCCAAGGACCACCTCGTGGATTTTGGGTAACTTGTTGTAGGGAAATTTTGAATAACTGCTGGGATGTAATTTTGCAGGATTCGATTCTCAGGAAAGTGCTTGGGGTTAAACCAGTTGTGGTTTTTTAAAAAAGGTGTCTCTTTAAAGACAATATTTCAACTTCCCTATGGTCATCATAAACAAAAGAAAGGGATGTTTAAATGTGGAAGGTGTAGGTACTGTCAGTATATTCAGACGGGTTCCTGTTTTTATATTAAAGGTCACAGATATTTTATTTCTGATAAATTTAACTGTGACTCTCAAGGCGTTGTATATCTGGCTTCATGTCAGTCTTGCCCAGTATTTTATCTGGGTAAGACGGAACGCCATTTAAAACAGCGTATATATGAGCACATTTATGCTATTGCTAAAGGACAGGTTACCAATGCCTTGGCAAGGCATATTATTGAATTTAATTCACATAAATTTCTTTTCACGGTAGTACAACAAGTTACCCAAAATCCACGAGGTGGTCCTTGGCAATTAAAACTTGAGGAACAAGAATTAATCTGGCAACTAAAAACAAACGCCTATGTTTATCCTGGGATTAATGATGTTGCTTCTATTAAATGTTTACTTAGGTTGAAAGCTTTGAGACGTTAATTGAATTTCAGTAGTCCTAAATAATATTACTTCAATGTAGTTAGTTTTGGACTTGGTTAATAGTGCTGTGGTTATTAGTTTAAAGTATTGGAATACATTAAGTTTGTAAGACTTTTTTAAAATAATTTTTTTAAAAAAACTTTTTAAAAATTTTCTAATAATGTTTAATATTTATTTTATCCTTTAAGTGGCTAATTAACTGCTTAATTGATCAATTGGTTTGCTTATATATTGGAGTTGTTGGCTGTATGTTGTTGTCTGAAGAAGTGCATCCATTTTAGATGCATGAAAGCGCTTACAATAAACTCAACTTGGTTCATATTCGTGGATTATTTGCAGCGGTTTGTTCCACCTCTTCGTTACCTTGTTTGTGGTATTTTTGTTGTTCTCCCCATCTTGATGATGCTTAAAACTTAGTCTTTTGTGATGAGTTCCCAGGACGGAAAGGATAGGGAAAGGCACTGGGACAGTGAGGTGCGGGGCAGGATGCTGGAAGAGTCATGAGGAGGAGCCATCCAACCAGGAAAATGCTGCTTAGCCATTTGGGAAGAAGGGGCAGAAGTAGGAGAAAATTGTTGAGTCTTCTTAGACCTTTTCTGGGGTCTAGTCTGTGGGGCTCTGGATTGTCTGCATACAAAGACTTGTTTTGCAGGATAGTTCTTGTGAAATTTAGGCACAGGGGATACCAAAATGTGATTAAGGTCTTTATGTTCTTTGTTTTCTCTTGTAGAGATTTTAAAACTTCCGCTGAGAGTTTGCCGAAAAGGGCAGTATTGTCCAAAGGGGCATCCATTAGTTTTGCCTTGATGTCCTCGGGTAGGGGCTGAAGTCTCAACCAGGCAAATCTTCTGAGGGCAGAAGAGGAAGCAGCAGCTCTAGAGGAGGCTTCTACATCATCAAAGCTGCACTTAATACAGTGTCTGGCTACCTGGGAAGAAGTAGCAAGGAGAGAGGATGCCAGGGCCTTGTTTTCAGAATCTGGTATGTCTGAAATGAATATGGAAATTTGAGAGAGGAGTTCCAAGTTGTACTTGGTCATGTGTGTCTGATAGTTTAATGCTCTAAAGGCTAGGGTGGCTGAGGTATAGGGGTCTATATCACAACTTCGAACTTACAAAAGTTCTATCGTTGTAATATCGAACCCTAAAGTCCAAAACCCAACAAAACCGAAAGCACAGAACAGTGATTTTTTTTCCCCAGGGAAAAAAATTGCTGTTCCATGACAAAAACAAAACAAAAAAATAAACAAAAAAAAACTTAACCTTAAACTACAGTGGGGGGCTTCACCCCTCACACCCCCTACTTAAATATACCAACTCTGAGATCGCACCACAGTGGAGAAAATAGCAAAACCCCAAAAACGGCCCACTGATTTTTTTTGCCTGGGAAAAAAGTCGATGTGCCATGGCTTTGTTATTTTCCACTTTCGAACTTTAGGGTTCAATATTACAATGTTTGAACTTGTTTTAGTTCGACGTTGTAATACAGACCCGAGGTATAGATGTTCTTTCCCAGTCTCTCCAACTGTCTGCTATCCTTATCTGTAGGCATGAGGGAGGAAGAAAGGTCACTGGAGGCCTTATCAGAGGCAACAGATATAATAGATGGATCTGCAACTAGGGCCTTAAAAAGAAACTGGCAGTACTTGGGTACCTTTTCCGGTTTTTTAGGGGCTGGACACAGTCAGGATGAGTAGAAGTGGATGCAAAAGCATCCAAATAGCCAGGTATAATAGGAGAAATGTCTGAAAGAGTAGGGGTCTGTACATGGAGGAGGACATAGTAATGTTTCTGGACCTCAGACATTTCTGTACTCTCCCATTTGAAGTGGTCATGCATTCTAGATATAATCTCCACAAAAAAAAAATCTCCATGTGGGATTCTGTTCCATTAGAATCCTCTTCTGGGGAGGCATAATCCAGTGGAGAGGGGATTTGCGACAAGCAATTCAACGGGTCATCATCCTCTTCAGATGAGGAATCTTCTACTGAAGTGGATTGAGGCCAAAGTCTTTTCTGTGGTGAAGCAGTGCATCCTGACAAAGGCCTTAGCACCATAAAGGCCTTAACAAGGCCTTCAGAGAAGTTTAGCCAGTTCTTCTGCGGGTTGGGGGGGGGGGGGATGCTTGTTTTTTTTTAGTTTCTTCTTTGCCTGGATATCCTTAGCGATAATCTGGGTAACTCCCAGAGAGCCTTCTGACACAATAATCCTGGGTTTCCCCTGAACGACAGAGAACTACATCTGAGAAGCCTCTCTGGATGTGCAAATGTCCAGTGCCAAGGTGGCCTGTGAAAAGGACTCGACCTATGGGTCCGGACCCCAGTCGACACGTGTCTCCGAACCCTCAAGCTCTTTGGGAGAGACGTTACAATCAAAGGCGCAGCTTCAGTTTCGGACCTATGATTTTTGGCCTTATGCTTAGCAGGCCTGGTCATCGGGTTTGAGGAGGGATCCATTGCACTTTTCACTAGAAGCTTAAGGCGCTAGTTTTCAAAACAGACCACGTGGGAGGACAACCAACTTCAAAGGGTCTTGGGTACAAAGGACTGACAGATGGAGCAGTTTCTGTGGTAGTGCTGAGGGTAGAGGCAAAAAAAGGCACTGGGTATGACTATCCTTATGTGGAATCTGTCTTCCACAGTCACACTTCCCTTTCCTGGATGACATTAACCTCAGTAAGGAATAAGCTATAAGGTAGCAAAAAGACAAAACCAAAAGTTTCCTCAAAGGGGCACTTATTTTAGTAAATCTTTGATTCCAGCAGCAGAGCAACATCTGGAATTGGTGATCCGACTGGCGGCAAAAATTCTGATGGTGGTTTGTGCTTACATCTCTTTTATGGCTGACGTCTGCTGGTGACCTACTTCACATGTAACGCGCTCCCAAGGCCATAAAGGACTTTGGTATACTCTCCGACATTGGGTCACCTCCTTGACAGACAACTCCCCTTATGTCAGGAATACTGCAACAGATGACTAGAAGGACATCATAAAGGTATTGTTGCTAAACACTAGTAGCCTTATCTAAAAAAACAACTCCGTACAGGCACTCCTTACCCTGGAATGCATGGATATCTGCATCGTCATGAAGATCTCATTCAGGACCATTGAGAGCACCGCATAAGTGCAAGCTTTCACACCTATCACTTGTTCAGGCCCACCACACTAGACGAAGGCACCAAAGGTGGTAGTACCTCTATATTCAGAAAAGAAAATTTCACCTCCAGACTCGGCAGGTATAACGGGGGAACCTCCAGACTTGTTACACAGGACAATGACCTGGATCTCCTCCATGCCAACTTACCATTAACAAAACCCCTTGTCTCTTCATAGTTAACTACAGGACCCCTTCTGTGTCCCCCTTGGCCTACATTTCCTATCTCAGCTATGGAGTCCGTATGTATTCAGCTAAACCCCATTCTTCTAGAGGACTTCAAATGCTCCTCCATTAACAGAGAGACTTATAAATCTTCTAACATGTATCCCAAGAAATTTCTGGAATTCAATGACCTGGATCTCCTCCATGCCAACTTACCATTAACAAAACCCCTTGTCTCTTCATAGTTAACTACAGGACCCCTTCTGTGTCCCCCTTGGCCTACATTTCCTATCTCAGCTATGGAGTCCGTATGTATTCAGCTAAACCACATTCTTCTAGAGGACTTCAAATGCTCCTCCATTAACAGTGAGACTTATAAATCTTCTAACATGTATCCCAAGAAATTTCTGGAATTCATAGATACAAACTTGCTGGCCAAGTTAGACCATGCTCCAACTAGAGGAGACAAAATCATGGACTTGGTTCTCACCAATATGAGACAGCTCTGTTCCTTACCAGTTGTACTTTCTACTTAGTCAGATCAGACCAAAAATCAGTCACATTCACCATAAGATTGAAGCCAAAACATCCTCCAATAACTCGGTATTCTGAGATTATGTTAAAGCTAATCTACTAAACTGAGTGACAACCTGGTCAAATTCAACATCCCCTTGCTACCGGATGACCTCTCCGCTTATGTGGAATTTTTTACCGTCAAATTCTATGCATGTGTAAATAGCTGCATAGATGCATCTGTCTCTCTCTCAAGTAAATACAACGCCAAATTTCAAAATAAACCCCTATGGTTAAACCCAAACATAATCAGGCTCTGTAATGAAAGAAAACAATCTCACTGCACATAAAAATAAATGTAACTCTCTACTTACCCACTTAACAAGGACCTCCAGTTCCTGACCAAATCAACCAAAGTTAGATATGAGGTACAAATAGCAAAGACAACCACAAAGCTTTCTTTGACTATGGAAGAAACCTCAGAAACAATGCACAGAACTGCACAAAGCTAACAGTAAATGGTACAACATACTCAAACATGGAGAACATAGCCAATCTACCAGCAGATAGTACAGTTGTGTAAGATTTTACCACAATGGTAGTTGTCCCTCTCTTCACTGTTACAGTATTCATTATAATAACGATCCCCTGCGAAGGGCAGCCTGACATCCAGCCAGAATACCAAAGCCTTTAGTCTACTTTAAAGTACACTATACATCAAATGTATGCTCCTCATGTATAGCGTAAGACATTATGGTGATGTCCAGACATACCATCCTCAGAAATGAGAGTCCCAGTAGGAACGCCAGTCCAAGAAGAAGAGCAGTAACCAGTACATCCAGAAGAGAAAAGGACCAGGGTGAGGAGGGAAGGAGTGAATATTGCAACAGTGAAGAGGACATCTACTGCTATGGCAAAAATCTTACACAACTGTACTATGTCCTTCTATTTCATTGTTGCAGTACTTACAACAGGGAGAGTGCAAAAGCTCAGAAAGAAAAGAGGGAGAAGGAAGGACCAGCAGAGATCTCTAGGAACCCATGAAGAATGGCTATAGCAAAGCCAGCTCTAACTCTGGAAACTCCATCCAACTTGTAGTACTTGATAAATGTATACACAGAAGTCCAAGTATCTGCCTCAAGAATTGAGTTAGTATCAAAAACCTTGAAGAAAAACACTAGAAGGAGCCAAAGCTCAAGTAGAATGAGCCTTGACAGAAGAAGAAAAAAGAAGGGTCTTGCGATGAAAGGAATAACAAAAAGAAATGGCCTTAGAAATCCAAAAAGAAACAGTTTACCTGGACACAGCTAATCCTAAGGATGTAGGATGAAAGGGAACAAAGAGCTGATCAGATTTCCTAACGGTCTTCATCTTATCCAAATAAAATCTGAGTTGTCTATTCACATTCAATGTGTGTAGCACCTTCTCACTGGCATATTGTGGAGAAGGATAAAAAGTGGGCAAATGAGCAGACTGATTAAGAGATAACTCATTTACCACCTTGGGCATAAAAGAAAGATTAGTATGAAGGGACACCCTGTCCTTATGGAACACTAAAAAAGGACAAGCCATAAGGACTTGAAGTAAGGGCTAACAAATGTACAGTCTTACAAGAACAATGCTGTAAGGAAGCCGAAAGCTGCAAGCTCAAAATGAGTCTGGGTCAATTTTTCCAAAACAAAATTAAGATCCCTGGTTGGAGGAACAGTCTTCCTGGCAGGCCTAATATGAAGGGTGCCTTTAAGAAATTGTTTAGCTTCAAATCTAGAAGTTGAAGGAGGTGATAAAGGCAGACAAGCAGAAACAGTTGATAAGTGGGCCTTGACAGAAGAATAAGCCAAACCAGCATTGAGCAGTTCACAGAGATAAGAAAGAACCACAGGAACATCCACAGAAAGTGGATTGAGGTTACAAGAAAGACACCAAACAGCAAACCTCTTCCATTTGGATAAGTAGGGTTTCCTAGTTGTGGGTTTCCTGGCCTCCTGCAGGACCCTAATTACGTCCTCAGGGAAAAAAAAGTACTTCTATAGAATCAAAATCCTATCACCCACAGTGCCAGTTAAAGGTGGATAGGTGGGGGATGGAACAGAGATACCTTGTCTTGTGTGAGTAGGTCTTGTGACGACTGCCCTTGGCTAAATGCAGAAGTGGGAACCAATGCTGTCTGGGCCAAAACGAGGTCACCAACAAGATTTTGTGAGCATCCTGTTGTATTTTGAATGGGACTTTCAGAATGAAGGGAATGGAAGGCATGGCATTCAGAAAACATCGCCCTCCAAGAAAAATAGAGGGCAACTATCTTCCAAACTAGAAGACCTGGGACAGACACAAGAGAGAGGAAAGTTGTCCGTTCATAGGGGAGCACAAAAATCCATTTAAGGAGTACCCCACTGGTGGACAATATCCAGAAAAACATCCCTGTGAAGCATCTACTCAATTGAGTTATGGACCTGCTCAAGAGTCTGCCACAATGTTCTGACCTGAGGGAATGTAAACTACTGGAAGTGTCACTTGATAATGGACAGCTAGTTCCCACATTAGAAGTGCCAACCAGCAAAGAAGACAAGATCTCATTCCCCTTGTTTGTTGACATACCACATCACTGTGGTATTGTCTGTAAACACCTTGAGAGGTCCTGGGGAGAATACAGAGTAAGGGATATGAAAATAAGCTCCCTTGAGGTCCAGAGACAACTAGAACAGCCTGATGAAGCAGCAGAGGGAACAAGGTCTGAATGGACAACATCTGAAAGGAGGGGACCTTGAGAAAGGTGTTTAGGTGAGAGGGGTTCAGAATAGGTCTCCAAGTGTCCTCTTTCCTGGGAACCAAAAACATTTTGGAGTAAAACCCTTCCCCTTTTGGGAAAATGGGATTTCCTGAATAGTTCTCTGAGTCAAAAGATCCTGAAGCACCCCTGGAAAAAAGCTAACTGTTCCTAAGGGGGCTGAGGAATGACCCTGAAAAGGGAAAGAGATTTCCAGACCATGGAACATCCTAGTCGAATAATGGACAGAACCCATGAAATTCAGAGTAATCTTTAACCAAACAGGAAGGGATACGGAAAGGCAAACAGAAAGAGGAATGTGGCTGAGAAGAACAGGATAGTCAAACAAAACCTGGGTTGTCAGGAAAAGGAGACTTTTGTGTCACAGTACTCTGGGTAGCTTTAGCAGGAGGAGCCTGGTACACACCATTTTTACCTTGTCGGGGGACAAAACTGACTACAAACAAAGGCCAAATTTATTTGAAATTTGGGCACAGCAGTAACAAAAACATGTTTAAATCCCTGCAGTCCCGAAGAAATTTAAACAAATCGGCAGCAGCTTCACCAAATAAGTGTTTGCTGTCCTTCCATCAACTTAGCCTTAATATCAGGCAAAGACTGAAGCCAATGCCAGGAATATCTCCTCATCACAGAACCAAAGGCAACTGCTCTAGAAGAAGCATCTTCTGCATCATAACTGTACTTAACAGAACAGCAAGCCACCTGAGAAGTCCCTAACAAGAAAAGAGCAGAAGTCTTCCATTCAGAATCAGGGAGATGAATAATTACCAGACAGGCCTGAGAAAGAAGAGCCAAATATATCTGGACATATGGGTCTGATAATTGCCTGCACTGAAAGCAAGAGTAGCAGAGGTATTAACATTCTTATCCTAGCCTTTCCATTGCTCTGCTGCCTTTATCAGAAGGCAGTAACTTAGTAGAAAGCAGTAACAGATGAGTTGTCAGATGCCACAGATAGGTCAGGAGACGGACACTTATAGAGAAATTTACAGTTCTCAGACACCCTATAAAACCTATCAGTGTTTTTTTTTGGAGGGGGGGGGGGGCTGTGAGTCTAGAGCCTGGGATGCAGTAGAAAAGGCAACCAACAAGGTGGGCAAAACAGGAGGAACAGCAACAGTTCTAGGAGAGTCAGGACTTGTGGACTCCTCCTCCTCAGAACCATAGTCTATAGGATAGGGAATCTGGGATGAATAAGCAAGGGATTCCTAATTGGAATCCATCTCCCCCTCAAAGGAATCCTATTCCCTAGGCCTTTTAAGCGGAGTAGAGGACCAAGAGGGAGGAGGAACAGAAACTCCTTGAGGAGGTTTCAAAGCCACAAGGGTATTAAACAACCCCCGAGTGAAATTCCACCATTCGCTCCGAGGGTCTATAGTAGTAGCAGAAACATGCTTTGTTTTTTGTTTCTTTTTAAAAGGGATGTCCACCTTGGAAAAGTTGGAAGGCAAAGACCCCGGACAACATTCAATAATTGTAGTCGGAACTTCCTCTCTAATCAACATCTAAGGAACACCCCTAAGGCCCTCATAAATAATCAGCTGTGGTTCCCCCTGAACATCCGAAGTGGACATCTGCAAGGCCTCCAGGGACGTGCGGGAGGTCGGATTCACGCTTGCCTTTTGAAATATTCGTGGCACAAGAATCCAAGAGTACAGATGGGCGATCCTCCAGGATTTCACTAGCCTCAGAAAAGATGCCCCGCGAAGGTGGCACAGCTGAAGAATAGGATCTAGACTTCTTGGCCTTCTTCATGGACGGCTGACCCTTGGAGTGGGAAGAACCTACTACAGTGTCTTTCACTAAAAGCTCAAGAACACTGGTTGTCTAAGTACAGTGTCAAAGAGGAAAGCCAACTATGGAGAGTCTTTGGAATGAAAGCCTGACAACTGGAACAGGAAGTATGGTCGTGGGAAGCACCGAGACAAAACAAACACTGCTCGTGATGGTCTTTATGGAGAATCTGTCTCCCACATTGGCAGTTACCCTTTCTGGATGACATGAAGCCCACAAGCAACAAACAAAACGAAAAAAAAAGATAACAGCAAAACCCCTGATGGGGCACTTATCTGAAACGGCTTGGTGAACCAGCAAATGAAACAGATGTTCACCAATGATCAAAAGACGGCATATACGGCCTGGTGGTAAAGAAATTCTGAGGATGGTATATCTGAATGTCACCTTTGTGCCCTACACTATATGTGGGGAACATAAGTGTGACGTTCAGCATACCTTAAAGCACCCTTAAAGGCTTTGGTATACTGGCTGGATGCCAGGCTGCCTTTGGCATGGGATCCCTATTGCAATGAATACTGCAACAGTGAAATGGAAGGCCATAAACCGATTTCTAACTTCACCCTCACTCCCCCCAAACTTACACCCAGATCACATATTGACATCCAACCCCCCCCCCCCAATCTCCCAAGAATAAGCCTCAAAGCATTGTCCAGGGACAAGAACACTGCTTCTGTGGGGCTGGATAACATAGCAGTGATGCCTCCTGGTCAGCCTGAAACAGGACCTGTCAAACACCCTACAGAAGCTATTCAGTAGCTTTTAAACAGGCTTTTTGCCAGACAAATGGAGGACAGCAACAGTCATCCCCAGTGCACAAGGTGAAGCATCACCAGACTTGGGTAATCTTTTAATTAATTTTATTTACGTCTTTGTTGACTGGGTTAGTCCCACCTGGTCTCTTCTTTTCAGGGAACAACCGAGGTGGTATTTAAGCTACTAGTGGAAATTTGGCCATGGTACTGGGAAAGTCTCTCTACGCTTTTCAATAGATGCTGTGGGATCTTTTACATCCACCTGAGTTATCACCAACTGAAGGAGATGGGACCTAGGTTTAACATCTCATGCAAAGATCCAGAAGTCTGACAAGCCTTATCTGTAAGTCTATGGAAAAGATCAATATGGAGTTAAGGATCTACTCATTACGGAATTGATAAATAAGGACCTATTCAACCTACTAACTCTTGACCTTAGCTATTTTGGTTTTGTCAAGGGCAGATCCTGCTTACTTAACCTGGTTGGCTTCTTTCAGAAGGTTAATGAAACCAATGGATGAGGGCAAAATCAGTACACATTGTATGTCTAGACTTCTCAAAGGTGTTTTAACACCACCCCCAAATGTAGGTACAGTTGATAAACTCACTCAACTAAGCGCAAGTCCCAAAGTAACTCAGTTAATAGCAAACTGGCTCTGGGTGGCTCTACATCCTCCAAAACTTTTGTTACTAATAATGCATCCCAGGGTTCAGTCCTCGGGCCACTCCTCTTTGGCATCTACTCCTCTGAGGTCAAAGATAATGATAAAGGTTTATGGCTGACCAAGTCTGAAGATGACTGAAAACTTGGTGTTATCATAAACTCTCTAGAAGATGAGACTTATTAGGATGGTCGTTGGGGATAACTCTCCCTTCGGTAAGTACCTGTCCAAACACTTGACACCAGTTGAGCAACTAAAACATTTTCTCTCCAAGAAAATCAAGGGCCAAAATAATAAAAGCTAGACTGACTGTCTCAAAGCCCTGTCCCTCTTCGCAGTATCTTACAGACTACTGAGGGGTGATCTCTGCCTCACTTACAAAGAGTCAACTAGCATCAACCATTCAGACTTATCGCACATCTGGAAGTCCAATGGCAGTATAAAAACCCACTCAAGAGATCTCTTCTGCAACACAAAAGAACAAGTGGGAGGGGTAGATATAAATCATAGAGAAGAGTCTTCCTCTTCCTATAAAGCAAAGCATGTCTCTTACTCTACTGAAGTGTAATCTAGACAAATTGATGGAAACTTCAAATTCACACCTCGTTTAGCACCTCTGTCCCTTATGGATAGGAATCACATGTAAATGTCTGGCCTCTAGGTTATCTGCACTTATAAGTGCTGTGAACATCATTCTGAACACATCTTGGCTTCAAAAGATCCTAGGTACCTAAGAACCTATAAGACTCTCGAGGGGATAGGCCAGCAGCAAAGGTATAATATGGAGTACCTCAGGGTTCAGTCCTGGGACCGTTCTTGTTTGGCATCTATTTCTCTGAAGTACAGGCAAACATTAAGAGACTCAGGCTAACAAAGTTTGCAGATGACTGCAAACTGGGAGCCATTATTGAATCCCCAAATGATGTGGATATTCTACAAAACGGCTTTACAGAAACAGATGCTTGGTGCCACAGCCATGGGCTCAAGCTTAATGCCAAGAAATGTATAATTATCTCCTTTGGGAAAAAACATGTATCTATGAATTACCACACAGGTGGCAGTACACTAAACATCGAAAGTGTGATGAGAGTCTTGGGGACACAGGTGGACAGTGGTCTCACCTTCGATAACCACATCACCACAACAGTCAGGAAATCCTTCTATGTGGCACACCTCATCACTAAGGGCTTTTCATCCAGAAAAAAGGAGGTCATTGTCCCACTGTACTCATCCCTTATTATAGCCATTATAGAGTACAACGCCCTGTTTGTTATGTACCTCACAACACATCTGCAACAGCTGGAAGGGCTGCAGAAATACCTCACTAAAAGAATCACAGGCCTAAAACAGATGCCCTATGCTGACCATCTAATAAAACTCCAGCTATACTCTGTGGCATACCGTCTACTCAGAGACGATCTCTGATTAACATACAAGGCCATGTCAAACCTGAGCTGTTGGACATGCTCCACTTAAAGAAATCCCAATCCCTCAGAGCCACACGCTCCAGGGATCTAAACCTTGTCATCACAATGAACAAAACATGCTGGAGGGACAGGTTCCTGACCTAGAGACTTCCCATACTCTGAAACAGACTGCCCATACATGTCAAGCAGTTTGCCTCCTTGGCCCTCTTCAAAAGGAACCTTGACGACTGAATGGGAGATAGAAAATTCACCCCTGGGATCACGTCAGTTGCCCTGCTAGACAGGGGTCCAGGGAAGTAAATATTGCGGGAAGAGATTTCCTGGGAATTGTTATGGCTAGGCTTGTTTAGACCCTAGGGCCAACAGCCTAGTACCAACCTATGAGCCTATGGGGGTCACGTACTTTCTAGGGGCAGAAGATGGAGCTCTGATATAAAAGAAACGCCTGTCAAAGTTGCTATCGACACAGCACTGGCATCAGACTGCACTCTCTGACTTTCTGCCAAAGACATCACCTACTTAGCACTTTTCACAGGTTCAATTAAAAAATGACTGAAGCTTCCAGTGGGCATGGTAGTGCTTGCAGGACCCTGCTGTGCTCTTGTTTGTGAGTGTCCAACTCTTGAAGAAACAAAGTAAGAATCCTCATTTCCAAGCTGGACCTTACAGCACATGCAATAGGACTGGCCAGCTGTGCACCCTGCAGCAGGACTCCAGGACTCACTCTTGTCAGTACGATGACCTCTTCTGTAATTTTCTGGCAGTGATGGCTGCCAAGTTCAAGCAGTCACTATAAGGACAGCTAAGTTGACTACATGGGAAGGAATACTGGCAGTTGTGAGGATAGACTTAATTATTCCAACATGTGGCCAAGGTTTGTCTACTGATCTGTTACTTTCTCCATCCTTCTTGAATCATGCCTAGGATTAGGGGAGAACCACCCTGCTGACCATTGCACTGGCTACCCTTTGAAAACAGTCATCATTGCTGATTAGGGCAGTATCACCCTGCTGACCATTGCACTGGCTACCCTTTGAGAACAGTCATCATTGCTGATGAAAGAAAGGCCTACATTTGCTCTTTATGTAACAACTGTCTGGGATGAAGCTCTGGCACATCAAAGAGTGCAACTCCTTTTCCAGGAAGTAATGGCAGCTACTAAGTGGGTCTTGGATAATGATACCAAGACCTCAGGCACAGCTTTTACAACACCAAATGCAGATACACTTCAATAAAACATACTACAAATATGTCAAGCAGTCACTATAAGGACAGCTAAGTTGACTACATGGTTAGCTGTCCTTATAGTGATGGCTTGCTCCGTAAACAGCACAATTAACAAAAAAACTGAGGGTTATGCTACTCAACGCCAGGAGTTAAAACTCAAAATGCATGAGCTCGAAGCACTCCTCAGTATGGAGATATAGAGAACGTAGACATCTGTGCAGTAACTGAAACCTGGTTCAAGGCTCCAGAGAGCACCCGAGCACTACCGGGCTACAACTCGTACCACACGTTTCGGCCACAGAACACGGACTGAAACACAAAAGGGGGGGGGTGTCCATATTCTTCAAGGATACCTACACCTCCTGGTTTGTGGCGCAGCATGATACCGCTGAGATCATCCATGTGCAACTAACATCGGGCAAATCTGCAATGCAAATTGTGGCCTGCTACAGATCACCCTCCATGACCCAGGACCACCACTTCACCTTTCTGGAGACACTGGAAAACATGAAGGTCCTACCGAACACCCTAATAATGGGCGATTTCAATTACCTTACCATTAACTGGGAAAACTACTCGAGTACAAACTCCCAGGCCCAGCGCTTCCTGGAATACATCAACTCAAATGCCCTGGATCAGCTGGTAAACTCCCCTACCAGAGGTGAAAACATATTGGACCTGGTCATCACAAACATCGGTGACAGATGCTCCACAACGGAGGTCAACCAGTCACTGGTTAGATCATACCATAAACTAATCACTCTGGATGTCCACACCCCACCACCATCCCCAACTAAGGAAACCACAGTACAACACTTTTCTAAAGCAAATTCACCTTACTTAAGACAGAGGCGGTAAGTTTCACAGCCCCCATGCTAAAGGATAATGCTGCCCAAGATGCGGAAACCTTTACAAATGCACTCTGAGTACCTACAAGGATGCATGGGTCATGCCATCCCTAGAAAAACCAAGATACACTCCTCTAAGAGAAGGAAACCAGTCTGGTGGACCCCTGCCATAAACAGGTTATACAACAGGAGGAGGAAACTAGTTCAGAAAAAAAGCAAATCCCAAGAAAGAAAGACATCCCTAATCAGTAAGAAACTAAGGTCCCTCAAAATCATCCAAGGCTAAATTCGAAAGAAAAATAGCCAAGGATTCAAAAGATAACCACAAAGCCTTCTTTCGCTATGTTAAGAATCTAAGTGGCAACCCGCAGATATGCACTGAACTAGTGCAAAATAGCACAAAATATACTGAACCTACTGATATTGCCAACATCCTGGCAGACAGATTCAGTGCAAACTTCACCCCCTTCTCACCCCCCAAAAGAGCCCACAACAATACTGGAGGAGAAGTGTAGTGTCCCGGAAGTCACAGATGCACAGGTGAAAATAGCCCTTTCAAAAGCCAAAAACACAGCGTCAATGGGGCCAGATGGTGTCCTAGGCTGCCTCTTGCATGAACTACAGAACAAACTAACCCCCCCCACCTAAACACGCTGTTCAACCTTAGCCTCTCCACAGGCTACGTGCCCATAGAATGGCGCACAGCAATGGTTATTCCACTCCACAAAGGAGGGGCCACAAGTGACCCTAGTAACTATTGCCCCATAAGCTTGACTAGCTGGATCTGCAAGGCTATAGAGTGCATCATCGTGGAACTCATTAACAAAGACATTGGGAACCTCCAAACACTTGACCTGACCCAGGTCTGCTTTGTTAAGGGTAGATCATGCCTACTAAACCTGGTCGACTTCTTTGAGACAGTCACCAAGGCCACAGACAAGGAAAAGGTTGTTCACACAGCCTACCTTGACCTCGCCAAAGCTTTCGACACCATTCCCCACTCTATTACAGAAAAACTCACCAGTCTGAACATAAACCTCTACGTCACGAGATAGGCTGCCAACTGGCTTACAGACAGAACTCACACGGTAAGAACAGCAGGCTCCAGGTCCGACTCTAAACCAGTCACAAGTGGTGTCCCGCAAGGCTCGGTCCTGGGACCCCTACTGTTCGGCATATAATTCTCAGAAGTACAGGCAAACACAGGAGGACTATGGCTAACCAAGTTCACTGATGACTGCAAACTGGGAGCCATAACTGACTCTCTGGCTGACACGGACATCCTCCAAAAGGGCCTTACTGAGACGGACACCTGGTGTCAAAGTCATGGCCTCAAGCTAAATGCCAAAAATGCATAGTCATCCCATTTGGGAAAAACAAAACACCCACGAATTAGCACTTAGGTGGCAGCCCCCTTAATACAGAAGAGGTAATAAGAGATCTGGGGACCCAGGTAGATAGCAATCTCTCCTTTGACAATCATATTGCCAAAGTAGTTAGGAATTTCTTCTATGTGGCCCATCTAATTACTAAAGGGTTCGCATCTAGAAATAAAGAGGTTATAGTGCCCCTCTACTCGTCACTCATCAGACCCATCATAGAGTACAATGCCCCATTTGGGATGTACCTCACAAGACACTTCCAACAGCTGGAGAGACCACAAAAGTACCTCACCAAGAGGATTACTGGCCTCACACATATGTCCTATGCAGCCCGACTGAAAAAACTCCGGCTGTACTCAGTGGCATATCGCTTACTCAGAGGTGATCTCTGCCTGACTTACAAAGCCATGTCCAACTCAGAATTGATAGACATGCTCCACCTAAAGAAATCCAAGTCACTGCGAGCTACATGCTCTAGTGAGCTACACCTCACCACAACAATAAATAGAACATGCTGGAGAGATAGATTCCTGTCACAAAGACTCCCCATGCTTTGGAACAAAATTCCAAACTATATTAGGCAGAGCCCCTCACTAACACTCTTCGAGAGAAACCTTGACGAGTAGATGGGTAACAGAAAATACACCCCTGGGATCACTTCATTGGCTCTGCTTGACAGAGGATCAGTTAATTATTCAATGGGGCAGCGAAAGCTGACACACTCTGGCTAGGCTTATAAATGCCCTTGGGCAGATAGCCTAGTACCTACCTATGAACCTAAATGAGATCTAAACTGACAGAGTAACATGAAAAAACTGGGGAGAATGCAGCTACATGCACTCCCCAGCCCCTGTGTACTGACACCGAGGCTAATGCTGGCAAAGAGCAGCCAGTTCAGAGTGCATCTACTGAGATCTGCACAACTGCATAGAGAGAGGGTCCAAGGATGGAGATTCCAGCTGTTACTCACTGCAAAGGACCCCCCTGAAGTAAGATTACATCATTCAGACATGAAGCCCACTCTGTTGAAGAGATGGCTGGCAAAGATGGATGGATGGGAAAGAAATCTGAAAGGGAAATTTTCAAATACATAATGCTGACTACAAGGCTACTGACAACAAATACTGCCAGTGGAGAAGAAACCTTCAAAGGAAACTTTGTATATCTAAAGCAGTAGCTGTAGATTTGATTCACGGTTACAGCTGACAGGATCACCCGGATGAAGACTCCTAAGAATGAACTGGTCCTTCAAATTTCAACATTGCAGAGTTAATGTGGAAATCTGTGAAGCTAAGCACACTTTTTAACAAAACATAAAGAACAGGCACACGAGTCTCCAATAGCAGGTATAGTTGAAGGAAGAGAACTACTTTCTTATTTTATGAGTGGTAGGACTTAGGACTGGCAACATTACAGTGAATGCCATGAAAGTAGATCAGTCTTTGCCTCATTGTTTGCATTTCTCCTAGTCTTGGGACTGTGAATGCTTCAAGGATTCTAAGGCATTGAAAAAAGTTGCCGTAGGAAAACGGGTACTTATTTTGTACCTACTTTTCAGTCGCTTACTCTCCAAGTTTCAGAAGCTACTCTTTTAAAAGCTTTTGAGTTAATTCTTCAGGGGTTGTTTACCTGTTTGATTGAAAGACCTGTTGCCATGGATAGGATCTAATAATAAAGAGAAACTTTTTGAAAGTTTAGGTTTCACAAGCATTTTCCACAGCTGGGCTTTCATTCTTTTGGGAAAACAAACTTTAAGCAAAGACAAAAATTTAAAACATTCATGATTTACCTAAAATTTAAGAAGGAAAACAGTGTACAGCACCAGGAAATTGTGGCTGAATTTAAAAAAGGAATAACCACCTGAATTTGCCATACAAACTAATGGCAGGAGCAAACCGAGACAGCTTTTGAAACAGCCTACCTACATATTGTATTACATTAGTCATCATTTCATACTGCACAGAGATCACCTACTGTCAAGCTAGCTCAAGCCATTCTACTGGTAAATGCAGAAGCCTTACTCCAGGTGAGACATTTATTTCTGTTTAATTGGTTAAAAACTAGTACTGCATACAACTTCGGTCTGCCCAACCTGCCATTTTACAGAGCAATAAGAGTCAAGCTATGCCATGGTGTTCTTTCTGAAAATGAAATACATAATTTAGAATCTAATTTCAAGACAACATACACATAGCAGACCAAAACACAGACCGTATTTTCTCATCTCAAAAGAGGAAGGCTGCATATTAAAACATTCTAAAAACTAAATCAATGATTTTACTAACACAGATGGAGAATGAAACCATTATTACGCTTATGAACTGAATGCTGTTCTTACCTGCTGCCTCTGCCTTTCTAGTTCAAGGGCAGCTTTTACTTCTGCTTCTTTTACCTAAGAAAATATTGAAGTGATACACTATAATTACTACAGAACACAGTATATTTGCTGTGAATTGCAACTACATAATTCATTGGAGAAGCTGCAGTAACTGAAAGTTATGTACTTACCATAATGATACGCATATAGGACCAGGTCCACTTTCCTCTGCCCCTACGACAAAGGCCAGCATGACATAGACAGTTTGGCATTGAAAGCGTTACTATGCTACCCGACTTCTTCCATTACCTATAAACCTGTGTATATATAAGGACCCTTCTCCAGGTCTCTGTACACCAGTATTGAGGCATTTTAAATAAATAAACCAGTAAATAAGGTGCTCTGAAAGAGCTCTCAATCCAAAATAACAACCCAGACTACCTGTAGCAGGGAGAAGGAGGGAGGGTTTGTAAAGGAAGATGGACAAGGCCTACACATCTATTGTTATGGTAAGTTCATACCTCTAGGACAGAGTCTAAAGTTTGTCAAAATGTACTGACCCTCACATGAGCAGCTTCTTTAAGAAGAATCTCCAAAGACAACTTGAAGTAGAAATCAGCAGACATAAAAAAAAAAATGGTACAAAGATGAAAACACTTGCATCCTAACCACTATTAATAATTACGTTGGATTTGGAGTTTTCCAGAGGTAGTTTTCTTGGAACTGTAACTAGAACCACATTAAATAAGCAACCTGAGTGTGGATCCTCTGCCAATATATCTAATTAAACAGTATCCCAGTATGAGAATTACTTTAATTTCTAGAAATTACCTATAAGATCGAAAATAAGCAAGAAACAGTGCTACTGATCTCTAGTAGAGTAGACAGACTGAGGAATGTATCTGCTGTCAGGGGATTAGTCTAGCCAACATTACAGGTCACAAAAAAATCAAGCAGAAATGATAAAGGTGAGATAATTTAAATAATAAATTGGATTTAGGCAATATTGCAAATCCACCAGCCTACTAGGGGCATGGCCAGACTGAGGACAGAAGTTCCTAAACATAAATGAATATTTACAGCTATTGAGCTATACCTTAGGCCTGAAAGGGTAAAGATTAGATAGGCTTAAAATAAAGTTATTAAACCCCTCAGGCAGATGGGAAGAGGGACAGAATGGGTACTAAAAGCTCGACCTTTTGCAAATCTCAAAGAATGAGGTCAAACCTTAAAGTACTAACAGCTAATGAGCAGCACTGAGAGTCATGTTACCACATACCTAGCTTAATAGCCTTGAAAAGAACAAAAAACAGGTTATTGGCTCAGGTTTATAAGAAGGCTAAGGATTCCTTAAAAAGATGGAATGGATGTGAAGAGCAAGCTTACCCAAGGCTATACTTTTGGAGCTCTTTTTGGCTGCTGCCTTGTCCATGAGGAGCAAATTATCTAGGAAGTGTAACTTGATGGTTATGATCTAGAGAATTAAGAGGGGGTCTAAGGAAAATAGGTGCACCCATACAGCCTGTGCCTCAGAAAAAAAAATGATGTAGGGATCACACCATACACACACTTTGAAAAGAAACCATAACAGATGAAGAAGATGCGATAACATAATCCCCTGTAGCAATTAGTCAGAATGAAGGAATCCAAGAGGCTAGGCTGGCAACCTTCACAGGAGTCATGGAGAACAGACTAACACTAAAACACAGTGAAATCTCAAAGTCAAGAGGGGAACAGATGGGAATGAATAGTCTATAAGGATACAATGGGACATTCAGAAGAACAGAACTAGGATGAAAGACAAGCATAAAGGGGAGCAGATAGGCATGGGTATAAATCTAGATAGCTGTCCTAAAGCGGATGCCTGTCAGTCTAGAAAAGGAAAGGCAGCAAAGACAGTAAATGGAAGAAAAAATTAATAGTACTGTGAAAGCAGCTGAACTGGAGGGATAATTATTAACAGAAGACAGTCAAAACAGAAAAAAATGAGTTCTAGTCCTGGCAATGCCACCAACATGGAGAAAAAGTTAAGGGTAAAGAGTGTATACCAACTGGAAAACAGCTCAGTAAATGTGTCAAGATATGGCAAATGCAGTGCTATGCCTCACTAACTGTACTGGAAAGACTGCAGGACTTACTTTCCAAGGAAGAAGAGAAAAATATAGTACTATATACTTGATTTGAAGCTGTGTCCTTGTGTACCTCAAGGCAAGGTGAAAAAAAGGAAGAGTTATCATCCAAAAACAACTAAAAGGCCCTCCTAAAGAAAAGGTCATACTGAAGTGGCTTTCCAAGTACAGCCTGTCTTTGCAGTGGCTATGATTAAGCACAACAGGCTTTAAGAAAACCACACTGAATCAGAAACATCAAATAGGCAGCGTGGATAAAGGGAGCACAAGGATAAGTCTGTGTCCAAATCTGATAAAGTTGGGTATGTGAGTCTAACACCTCCAATTTACATTAAAAAAGTTCCATGAGGAATAAATATGAATATAAATAGATAAAAGGGCCTGAAACCAGACATTTCACCTTGCAAGGACTAGGATTTTATGTTCTATGGAGCAGAAACTTGAAAAAACATTAAGACATGTGAATGTCCTTCAAGCAGAGAAAGTAGACATTTATTAAATTAAGTCAAATCTGGCAGGCAGCTGTTAAGCCTTGCATGGAGCATCACGTGAGCAATCTATCCTTATTCCTCTGAGTGTGTGGAACAGACCTACATGGGTACTAAAACTGCCACAGGGGTGTTACAAAACTGGCATGACACTGCTCCCTGAATCCAGCCCTACAGACAGAGCTATTAGGTGCAGAAGTAAGCATACGGTGGTGATGTAATTTCTCCAGACAGGCAGTGATGACGTACATCTGAAAATTATACTGTGTGAATGGGCTATGTTAACCAATAGCATCTGATGATTTTATTCATCTCTGAAAGGGCGAGGAGACAAGGACAGTGGAGCTGTGAGCAGCTGCACAAATGACCTGTAATACAGCTAACTGACAGAGCTTGAATATTCCGAAAAAAGATAACCTTAAATCAATTACTCCAGCAAAAACAAAGGTAGCCTCCACTATGCTTAAAATTTAGCTGTTTGTTAGTGCACAACACTTTAAGGGCTTCAGTTAAGATTAATTATAGCTTGACAGGGTAATTAGGCATTGTGTCAATTGTACTGTTTGTAAACAATCATAAAAACAAAATAAAATAACTTTCTGTACTCAAGAAAATTTTACATGAACAACTAAAGATGTTTGTGTGTGTTTATTATTTGGTGCCAACATACACACTTTTATTAAAGTATGATCATAAAAACGGATCGGATGTATAATTAATCATAAACTTGAAAATCCTGTAGCATAACATTTTTGGCATGCCCGTGGTGATGTTTCAAGTAACTGACTTGAGACAAATTCATTCTGAAGAAAGAGGAGGAAATCCCACAATTTACTTTTAAAAATACAAGGAAACTATAGATAGCTTAAATATATTTTTAAAATCCTGTGGACAATCAGGACTTTGAGTGGAAGCTTTCAGTTTTTAAGAAATGGAGGGTTCTAATCAATGTATCACTTACCTACTTGTTTTACTTACTGTTTTATTTGATTAACTGCTTCAGAATTTGAAACAATAGTTGTATGCTGTGCTATTCTCTTTGATTACTTGAAGACTTTTAGTCTAGTTGGTAGGAGTTCTAGAAATAAGGTTCTGTTTTTTTTTTTACTTTGTCATTTGTATTGTTTAATTTTATTACTGTTGCATATATCATCATCATCATCATCATCATCAGTTCGGACTTTTTGGATGACTTCCTAAAGACAGACATTCAGAGTATGACTAGGATGTCTAAGGATAACACAATATTTTCTTCCAGGAAGCAATTCCAATGATCGATAACAGACAGGAACTGGAAGATCCATTACTACTAATGTTACAGTCGATCTTACTGAAAAAGATTTTAGCAGGCAGCACATCACAGACTGCATCTTTATTACCAATTGTTAACACCGATATAAAATACACATACCAAGGTACTGACAGACAAATTTGGAAAAACTGCTGGTTACAGAAAACAAAACTTCTGTACATTTTTTATAGTTACTAAATTCAATTAACTGAATATAACACCAAGCAGTCTCCATGTTTTTTAAAGTGTCAGCAATACAATTTATTTAAGGAGCTACAACAAAAGAAAGCTTTAAAGGAACCAGACAGCAACAGCCCATGGAAATGCCTTGAAGTGGATCTAGATACAAAACAAGAGACACAAAAGCAAAAAACAACAAATCCATGACTTAAATAGTTGATCTCCACAGTAGAATTAGATAATTATACTGTGGAAAATTAATAACCAAGTTAAAGTAAATGAAAAAACTAGAAAAAGAAATTGCAGAGAATATCTAACAATTTTGTTAAGATAAAGCAAGTCCTATTGCAGCTGAGAAGGAAGTCTCACAACAGCAGGGAAACAGAAGTCAGTGGAAGCCAGTGCCAAAGCGCTGTGAACAATGAAACCAGCTCACGAAGTGAAAAAAATGGTCAAACGCTAGCGCATGAAGCATACAGAAAGAAGTTCTTCAGATCATGTATGTACAAGTACACCTACTGTTCTAATGCAGAATGGTGTGTCCAATACCAGTGATAATACAAGCAGAAGAAATCACAATTTTCATTTCCAACACGGGGAAAAAAGCAAAGAATTAAATGTCTTCGCTGACAAACAATATGGGAAATAACAGGGGAGAAGCCAATAATATTAAGGTATGTGTCAGTCCCTTTATTGAACTTTCTCTCCTTAACAAAAGCAATGAAAATTGACTTCACTGATAAATAATTAAAAAAAAACAGTGGTAAACTTGTCTGGATACATTTTAGAGGATGAAGTGTGCAGACTCTAGGCTACCGACTTAATTTTTTCCCCAACTAACCTACCCTGCTACTATATGCTCAAGACTGAAGTTCAGAATGTAAGAAAATGCCAGAGTTGTTTGGTTGGTCTTGATGCAAACAAAGCATTTGTTAGAGTCAGTTGGGATTTTGTGTGTAAGGCAATGGTAGTATTTGTGTTCACTGATAGAATAATATGATTAATTAGGAGAACATATGAAAGGACAAGACAAGAATTAAAGTAGGAGGGTTACTTCTCAGACAAGCTGTGTTTGAAAAGAGGAACAAGGCAGGGCAGCATTCTCTTCCCCTTTATTACTCAATATAATATATATGGTAATGAAAAAAGCTAACTTTAGGTGCAGATGATATTTTGTACTTGAAGAATCCAGAAAAGGACATTTTGGTACTCTAGAACATTTTTGTGACAGTTTTGAGTCTATTCAGGACATGAAATTAATGAAGATGAAACAGACTATAATCAATAAACTATGTATCTACATATGAACTGGTATGGCAATACCCATATTTATGGAGACGAGATAGAGTGAAGTATTTAGGTATATGGATTAAAAAGGACTGCATTACGGCATGTAAGGATATGTGAGAACAGACTACACAAAATATAATGCAAAAAATGAGAAGTTAGAAGCTCTTGTTTATCGACAGTAAGATACAAGCAGTGTCAATGTTTTAGTCCCATATACAGATCAGGTATATTTTTTTTATCAATCATAGGAGAAGTTGTGGAAGATTATTTATGCCAAGGTTACAGAAGATGAGCCTCAACAACTAACAGTTAAGACAGGGAGAGATGAGATAAAAACTGTGATGTATAATTGATTTGCAGGGAAGTCTCCAAGAACAGATGGTATTCCTGTGGATTTTTGGGAGATAATGGTAAAAGTCTTGGAAGAAAGCTCTGGCAGTTGTACTACCTAAAGGGGGTAAAGACCTGTCAGACTCAGCTTCAAATAGACACAAATTTCGATTTTAAACCATAATTGTGAAGTGTTTATGTTTATACTAGCTAAAACTACAGCAAAGGTGTTGTCAAAATTAATAGAAATGGATCAATGTGGTTTTGTGAGGCAAGGCAAACACCTGACATTAACAGAACAATAATGCCCCACAGGGAAGGAGAATGTAAGAAAATACCACTGCTGTTGTAAGTCTTGATGCAGAGAAAGCATTTTACAGAGTAAGCTGGTGTTTTATGAGTAGAGCAATGCAAGCATTTGCATTCCCTGATACAATAATAAGGATGATTAGGAGGCTATATGAGGGATCAGAAACAAAAATTAAGGTGGGGAGTTCCTCTCTGAGAAGCTGCATTTGAACAGAGAAACCAGCCAAGGGTGTCCTCATTCCCCTTTATTTGCTTTATATTTAGAGCGACTGACATAGAAAATAAGGGACTCAAATACAAGGATATAACTGGTATGATAATCAAGAAAAGTTAGCTTTAATTTGCAGATGGCATCAGTTTGTACATGATAAATCCAGAAAATTACTTTTTTTTTTGGGGGGGGGGGGGGGGGCAGCCTAGATGACCAAATTAATACAGCAAATTTTTACAGCTCTGCTTAACTATAGTCAAGGCAGGAAAAAATATTTTTTTAGGGAAATTTCATCACAGCTTATTAACAGTCTTGGCTTCATTATTTTCAAATTTAGTGGAAATATTCAAAAATTTTCCTGTGATTATTAACTGGAGATTATTTCATCATGAACAGCTCTAAGCACTCTCACACTGACACATCCTTGAGGAAGGACTTAGTGCCATCCACTCTACAGAAATCATCTCTGAAAACACACGGTTTCCAAGAGAATTTAGAAAATTTAACAGAGAGCTGTCTTAAACAGATGATTTCAAAGAACTGCTTCAGCAACAAACCAAAATCTCTGACATGGAAACTGCCGTAAATTATATAGATGGAAGGCTAAAAGAATAATAATCCCAAACTGACTTTCTCCTCAAACAGAATCCATGGCTTCTTAATAAGCCAGATGACCTGGAAAATGGAGAAAGGAGATGTAGTATCAGAATTTTTGGACTTCCTGAGAAAACTGAAGGTGAGGACAATTTGTTTCCTAAATACATGGCTTCCTGAGTTTTTAAATTTACAAGAGTGCCTATCTTAAGGTATTGAAAGAGCCCACCAAGCTTTAGGTAAGCCAGCATCATCATCATCTTCACAACCAAGATCCATTGTAATAAAATTCTTATCCTATATTGATAAAGAGTTAATACTTAAAGCTGCTTGAACAAAAGCCCCTTTGAAATACAAACAGAATTCAATCAGACTTGATAATGATTACTCAGCTAAGGCAATGGATATGAGAAGGAAGATTGTTCTCTTGTCAAGACTCTCAAACAAAATAAAATTAAAGCTCAAATAACTTTCCCAGCCAAACTCAAAATCCAACTGTCAAATGAATTTAAAACTTTCAACAACCTAGAAGAAGCTTCATCTTTCATCAGAAACAATATCATACCCATCACAGATGACATGGACTGGTCATCTTCATCTCTAAAGAGAGCTTCAGAAAAAAAATCATAGATTCATGTGAAAATGTAAAACAGAAACAAAGGATAGAGCCTAACTCAATGAATTACAACAAAACTGTAAAAGCATCAGCTTGTAAATGATTTCTGTTTTACTTTATTCAATGTTATAATATCTTATAATATTTACAATCAAAACTAAGGTTGATTTGCAATGAATAATTCATTTTATTGTCTTTGCAAGCAGCATTTGCATTCTTAATTTGTCACAAACATTTCTCACAGGTAACTTGTTTCTCATCAGTTAATTCAAAAGTTTATTTAAAAAATTAACGGTTACAAAATGCATTTCTACTGTAGTCAAAGTTAACTCTCACGGGTGAATTGTTTCTAATTTTGCACTACAGACAGCTGTTTACACATTTATTAATTTGTAATTAGCTGGGTGGTTGGTTTAAGAGTGATTGGATCTGTTGTGCTTTTTCAAATTAGGTTTTAGCTGCATATTGTGGAGATGAATTCTGTTTAAAACTATCTGTGTGTGTGTGACTGCCTGAAATTTGCTTCATTCTGGGGTGATGGGAGAGGTAAATGAGGAATGTGAGTTTGTGTTGCAGTTTTTTTTCTCTCTTTCTGCATGTGGAATGCTGCCCTAGTTCAAGGTAAAAAAAAAAAAAAAGAAAGCTGAAGGTTGCTCATTTTCGCACTGACCGTTATTTTAGTGGAGATTTCAGTAAGAAATCTTTACACTTGCCTTAAAACATTTTCATGAGCTGTTTTTGGACTTGAGTATTTCTTATGCAGTTGCTGCTTAAACAAGGGTTTCCTGTTCTTACTGTTTATGAAAGGACGTTATAAACTTCCGTAATAAAGCTCCTTCCTGTGCTGAGTGGTTTAGAATCACTTCCTTTCCCTCTAGAAATGAGCACTTTTAATTATGTCAGTACTTGCATTGTTTGTATGAAGATGTATATTTGGAAACGAGCACTAATAGTGTTTTTCTGCCATGTAAACATTGCAAGTGTACTATGTGACTCTAAAGAGAAGAATGTTAAAATGTGAGACCAGTAATTGCAGCTATACGAGTCACAATGAAGAGCAAGATACCAGTGACAAACAGATCTTTCAGGAAACTGGAAGCACTAAAGGAAACAGAAGACTGCAAGGGGTATCAGACAGGGTGATAGACAAAGATCTTTTATCATATTCTCATAGTAATTCTCCCTGCTTTAATGTTCCCACTGACATGCAATGGGAGATCAATAGAAATCAGAGACTTGGGAGGAAAGCAGAAAGAATCAGTAGAGCCAGACAGGTTATCTTCATATTTCAATCATGTGCAACTGGTTTGTTTTCCGGAACACCTTCAGAAGTGACTATCTAGCTATTAGTGGAAATCACTGCATGCAACCAAAGTTTGTTTTTTAAATACTGTTTGCATACTTCATGGTAATCAGGAAGAAGGATCTCCTGAGGCAAATTTCAGTAATATTCCAAATCTTATTAGTGATTAGGGGCATTCGGTGAAATAAGGTAAGAACTGAAACAACTGTCCTTCGTTTGGCTGAGTTATTGTAGTTGTGTAGATTACAGTAAAGATTTTCCATTCCAGAGGTAGTTCAGAAATGTACCTGGCAAATACAGAATTCAACACTGCCTGCCCAATGCTAGATTTCAGAAGAGTGATGGGTGGCTACATACAGGGATTTCTGGGGAATGTCTTGGTCATCCAACAAAGGGAGAGACACTAAGGGTTTAGCTCTCCATCCAGATGTGACAGCTAAAAGGCAATGGAGAGATTTACTTCCAGGGTGCACAGCAGGCTATTCCATCTTCCACCTTTCTAGACAGTTGAGAAGCAGAGATTATACATGGAAATAGTGAGCGTTCAGTCCCAAAATACATAGAAGGGAGTGGTACAAACAGATAAATTCCACTTCACCATTATCACATCTAAGTAGGATTCAGAATTTCTGTTACATAGTTTGCACAATACTTTGGTACAAGTCTAGTATGTGAACTTTACCATTTCTTATGACTATTTTAATATGTGTGGAATGCTGAAAGAAGTCAGCGTTTAATGTGTATTGAATGCTGTAATTGCGGAGTATAGGTGCCCTACTAATGGGACCTGTATAATTTCTTGAAAACGCTTCTTGTGCTAAACCTGAAGCTAATGAATCAACAAGTTTTGGCATTTTATCTAATATATTTTTTGAGAAAACAGATACCAATGGCTTGAGGTGAAGGCAGCATGGAGAAATGACTGTATATAATGTATGACTTATGCATTGTTCCATTAAATCTGAATTAGATGCTCTTCATATCTTTTACAATGTAATACTAAAGTAACAAGTATAGGTAATGATTATTGTTATTTCAGTATGTTTATAGGTAAAGATGGCATTTCAATGAGTCAGTTTTTTATTTATTTGTGTGTTGACATTATGGATGCTGGTGTGCATTCAGAACCATTTGATGAATGAAGACACTAAATTTAGGGAGTATAGAAGCCATCTATATGAATACCTCTTAGAAATCTAAGCCACTCCTCTGAGTGGTTTTATTTTTTTATATAGAGAAGATAATAAAACATGCTTGCTATGTGAAGTAGTAACTGATATGACATATCTGTGTAAGTTGTACTTCATACAAACAACAAATGTATTCATATTGATTTAACAAGGAACAATGTAGGATTTTACTTGATGTTAATTCCAGACGGCTCACTTACATTCTCATTTTACTTGACTGATGCTGTTACAATTACAGTTATGCTTTCATACCAAACTCTTATATTAAATTACCTCATAGTTATAGATTCACATTACTGCCGATTTGTTTTTGTTTAATAGAATAGTATCATCTTTAAGTACTTTAATTACTTAATATAGTCTCTAGTAGTTAATATTTGTTTCTTTACTAATGTTGGTTAGTCTGATGGATCTGTTGTTCATCTATTGGACTAGGTTCATAGGTAGGTACTAGGCTATTGGCCCTGGGGCCTATACAAGCCCAGCCAAAAAGGTACCCTGGCTTTTGCCACCCAAGAAAATTATTTTCCTATGCCACTATCGAGCAGAGCCACAGAGGTGATCCCCGGGGTGAATTTCCTATTTCCCATCCAATCATCAAGATTTTTCTTGAAAAGTGCTAATGAGGAGCTTTATTTGATATAGATAGGTAGTTTATTCCAGAGTATGGGAAGTCTCTGGGACAGGAATCTATCCCTCCGGCATGTTCTGTTTATTGTGGTGACAAGGTTTAGGTCCCTAGAGCGTGAGGTTCGGAGGGATTGGGATTTCTTTAAGTGGAGCATGTCCAACAGCTCTGGGTTTGACATAGCTTTGTATGTTAGGCAGAGATCACCTCCGAGTAGGCGATATGTGACGGAGTAAAGCTGGAGTTTTTTGAGACGGTCTGCGTAGGGCATCTGTTTGAGGCCGGTAATCCTCTTTGTGAGGTATTTCTCCGACCTTTCCAGTTGTTGTAGATGTCTTGTGAGGTACTTATGATAATTCCATGGTTGATGTTAAAGTTTAATAATTATATTGTAATAATATTTTATTCATTATTTTTATTACTTTGATCATACTTTTTCTTATCAGGCCTGAATTTCTATGTCATATTTTCCTAGTAAATATGGTGTTATACTATTTATAATAATTACTTATATATTTCCATTACATTTTGTGGTAGGATAAGTTATTGGTTTCTAGTAGCTATTATTGACGTTAAATATTTATTTATATTTTTGTGGATTTAACTTTATTATCTTTAAACATTAATGGTTTAAAAAAATCCAATGAAAAGATCAAACTTGTTAAGACATCTAAATAATAACAAAACACAAGTGGCTTTCCTTCAAGAAACCCATTTTAACACAACTGAAAAGGATAACTTTATAACTCTTGCACAGTCTTCTCATAAAGCTAAGAGAAAAGGAGTTATGATACTTTGGAAGAAAAATGTTGTTAGTCCCCAAACAATCTATTATGAAGATCAAGAAGGGTTTTTTACCCTTGGTATTCTGAAATTCAATAAGAGAATATGGACTTTGGTAAATATTTATTGGGTTTCTGGTATAGGGAAAAGCACCGATAAAAAACACCCAGACCTTATAACTACTACTTATAAATCTAACTTAATATTAGGGGGTTATTTCAACTGTACTCTGGGAGATTCTGACACTACTAATAAAATATTATTAAGACTTACTCCCACACAGCGAATATTTTTAAAAGATGGACTAAATAACTTAATACATTTAAAATGAAAGATACTAAATCATTACTCTTTCTCATTGAGACCATAAATATGTTACTCAAACAAGAACAGATAGAGTTTTAGATTCCCATGACTTAAGTGCTAAAATTTCACATTTGAGTATAACTCCTTTCATAATTCTCTCATCTTCCAAGTTTCAGACTGACTTTAGAAGGTTGTCATTTTCAACAAGAATTCCGGCTCATATAACTAAAATTAAAGATTTCAAACAATGGTCAATATCAGAGTTAAATTTTTTCTTGAAACAAATATAGCATCAGATGTCAATTTAATTATGATTTGGGAATTCTTAAAAGCTTACAATTATGGTAGAATTCTCACTTGGTACAATAATAAAATTAAAGAATGGGACTCAGAACTACAAAATGTCAAATCTCAACTTCTAACAGCTAAATCTATACTTTCTAAAAATAGTAATTCTATCATCAAAATAGAAGAACTAAATAAGCAATACCTGGCCATTATAACTCAAATCAAATTTAGCAATGGAACGATTAAAAATGAACTCCTACTCATCACCTAAACATATGCATAATTTATCAATAAGGGTTAAAATGAGTTAAAAACAACTGGATACTGGAGATATTCAATTATGCCTTTAAACATTACTATACTCTTCAAAATAAAATTTGACAACCCAAATGTTAACTCTTCCAAATTAAACCTAAAATCTCTTAATATTAAAAAAATTCCAGTAGAATTAAAAACTAAACTTCAATCACAAATATCATGTAAAGAAATAATAGATACAATTAAAAATATAAAAACAAAGGTCCAGGAATGGATGGTTTAACAACAGATATCTACAAACTTTCTCCTTCTTTCATCATATCTTTCTTTCATAAAACTCTGATTGAAATTCAATCACAAGGAAAGATTTCTCCTTCCCGGAGATATTCAATAATCACCCCTATCTTAAAAGAAAATAAAGACCCTCAATTTTGTGGCTGTTACAGACCCATCTCTCTTCTAAATAACGACTCTACGATTTTCATGTCTATCATTGCAGATAAAATAAAATAACCTTCAACTCATATTAATCAAGCATGATCAAACAGGCTTTATACATAACAGACATGCTCATGATAACTACTACTACTTCTTTCGGCTGCTCCCATCATAGGTTCATAGGTTCATAGGTTCATACTAGGCTATCTGCCCAAGGGCATTTATAAGCCTAGCCCATAGTTATGTGGCTTTCGCCACCCCTTTAGTTTGAATAAAAACTATGCCTATAAAAAAAGAAACTGCCTGCCTTTCACTGTAGTCAGGGATCGAACCCTGTAATCTGCACACATAAAACCATCCCCCTAACCACTAGGCCAGAGGAGGTCAGGGGTCGCTACAGCAGATCAACTGTTTCCATTTCTTCCTGTCCTCTGCATCTTGCTCTGACACACCAACCACCTGCATGTCCCCTCTCACCACATCCATAAACCTTATCTTAGGCCTTCCTCTTTTCCTGTTACCTGGCAGCTTCATCCTTAGCATCTTTTTCCCAATATACTCTGCATCCCTCCTCAGCACATCCAAACCAACGTAATTTTGCTTCTCTGGCTTTGTCACCAAACCTTCCAACCTGGGCTGACCCTCTAATATACTTATTCCTAATCCTGTCCAACCTCATCACACCCAGTGCAAATCTTAACATCTTCATCTCTGCCACATCAAGCTCCGACTCCTGCCTTTTTGTCAATGCCACCGTCTCCAACCCATATAACATAGCTGGTCTCACTACCCTCTTGTAGACCTTCCCTTTCACTCTTACTTGTACTTGTCTGTCACAAATCACTCCTGAAACTCTTCTCCACCCACTCCATCCTGCCTGTACTCTCTTCTTCACCTCTCTTCCACACTCACCATTACTCTGAACTGTTGATCCCAAGTATTTAAACTCATCCACCTTCGCCACCTCTACTCCCTGCATCCTCACCATTCCTCTATCCTTCCTCTCATTCACACACATATATTCTGTCTTAGTCCTGCTGACCTTCATTCCTCTTCTCTCTAGAGCATATCTCCATCTCTCCAGGGTCTCCTCCACCTGTGTCCTACTCTCACTACAGATCACAATGTCATCTGCAAACATCATAGTCCACGAGACTCCTGTCTGATCTCGTCTGTCAACCTGTCCATCACCATTGCAAATAAGAAAGGGCTCAGAGCTGATCCTTGATGTAATCCCACCTGCACCTTAAACGCATCCGTCACTCCCACCGCAGACCTCACCACTGTCACACTACCCTCGTACATATCCTGTACCACTCTTACATACTTCTCTGACAATCCCGACTTCCTCATACAATACCACAACTCCTCTCTAGGCACCCTGTCATGTGCTTTCTCTAAATCCACAAAGATACAATGCAACTCCTTCTGACCTTCTCTGTACTTCTCCATCAACACTCAGAGCAAACATCGCATCTGTAGTGCTCTTTCCTGGCATGAAACCATACTGATCACTAATCATCACCTCTTTTCTTAACCTAGCTTCCACTACTCTTTCCCATAACTTCATGCTATGACTGATCAATTTAATCCCTCTGTAGTTACTACAGCTCTGCACATCACCCTTATTCTTAAAAATCGGTACCAAAACACGTTTTCTCCATTCCTCAGGCATCCTCTCACTTTCCAAGAGTTCATTAAACAATCTAATTAAAAACTCCACTGCCATTTCACCTAAACACCTCCATGTTTCCACAGGTATGTCATCTGGACCAACAGCCTTTCCATTCTTCATCCTCTTCATAGCTATCCTTACTTTCTCCTTGCTAATCCACTGCACTTCATGATTCACTATCCGCACATCATCCAACCTTTTCTCCCTCTCATTCTCTTCATTCATCAGCCCCTCAAAGTACTCTTTCCATCTGCTCAACACACTCTCCTCTCTTGTGAGTACGTTTCCCTCATTATCCTTTATCACCCTTACCTGCTGCACATCTTTACTAGCTCGGTCCCTCTGTCTATCCAGTCGTTACAGGTCCTTTTCTCCCTCCTTAGTGTCCAACCTTTTATACAACTCTTCATACACCTTATCCTTAGCCTTCGCCACCTCTCTCTTTGCCATGTACCTCATCTCCTTATACTCTTGTCTACTTTCTTCATCTCTCTGACGATCCCACTTCTTCGCCAACCTCTTTCTCTGTATACTCTCCTGTACTTCTTCATTCCACCAACAGGTCTCCTTGTCCTCATTCCACCAACAGGTCTCCTTGCCCTCCTTCCTCTTTCCAGATGTCACACCAAGCACCTTTCTAGCCATCTCTCTTACTAGCTCTGCTGTAGTTACCCAGCTATTCGGTAACTCTTCACTGCCACCCAGTGCCTGTCAACTCTTCCCTGAACATCACCTCACAATTACCCTTTTTCAATTTCCACCATTTGATCCTTGGTGCTGCCCTCACACTCATCCTCCTCTTCTTGATCACCAATGTTATCCTACAGACCACCATCCTATGCTGCCTAACTACACTTTCCCCTGCCACCACTTTACAGTCTCCAATCTCTTTCAGACTGGCCCTTCTACATAAGATATAATCCACCTGTGTGTATCTTCCTCCACTCTTGTATGCAACTCTATGCTCCTCCCTCTTGTTAAAATATGTATTCATCACAGCCATGTCCATCCTTTTTGCAAAATCCACTACCATCTGACCTTCTGCATTCCTTTGCTTAACACCATACCTACCCATCGCTTCCTCATCCCCTCTGTTCCCTTCATCAACATGCCCACTGAAATCTGCTCCAATCACCAGTCTCACACTTTGGTACAGTCATCACCACTTCATCCAACTCACTCCAAATGTTTTCTTTCTCATCCATCGCACACCCAACTTGTGGAGCATATGCACTAGCATCATTCATCATTACACCATCAATTTCCAACTTCATAAACATCACTCTATCCGACACTCTTTTCACCTCCAAAACAAACTTAGCATATTGTTCCTTCAGGATAATGCCTACGCCATTTCTCCTCCCATTCACACCAAGATAAAACATTTTGAACCTGCCTCTGATACACCTAGCCTTGCTCCCCTTCCATCTTGTCTCTTGCACACACAATATACCAACCTTCCTTCAGTCCATCATATCAGCTAGCTCTCTCCCTATACAAGTCATACCGCCAACATTCAAAGTTCCGACCCTCACTATCACAGTCCTACCCTTAACATGCCTTCGGGCATGTCTTCCCCCTCTTCTCCTCCTTCGACCAACAGTAGCCCAATTTCCGCCAGCACCCTGTTGGCCAACAGTACTGGTGGCGGTCGTTGTTTACCCGCGCCTTGACCGATCCAGTATGTATATCTGTACTGTTGTCTGCATGTATGATTTGGCAAAATTTTACGCTCATGATAATATTAGAAGAATAGTAACCCTTACTGATTTTTTTAAATAGAAAAATGAAGAAGCCCTGATAATTGGTTTAGGCATTGAAAAGGTGTTTGATTCATTAAATTGAGATTATTTATTCAAAGTCCTAAATTTATTTGACTTTCCCCTTCTTTTTTTCTTTAATATTTATAATAACAACTTAGCTTGTGTGATACTAGGTCCATTTACTTCAGAATCTATTCCTCTAACCAAAGGTACCAAAACAAGGTTGCCTTTATCTCCAATCCTATTTACTCTGGCTATTGAAATCTTTGCTATCCTAATTCGAAATAATCCTATGATTAAAGGTCTTGATGTATATAGTCAAAATTCTTCCAAAATGATGTCATTTGCAGATGACATTCTACTAACACTACCTAATTCAAAAGAAACTCTTATAATTACAAACTTCAATAAATTTGCTTCAAGCTGTTTTGGGTCTTGCGTTTAATCAAACAAAATCTAAATACATGTTTTTAAGTAAGAAAAAAATACAACTTTGTAAAAATCATACTAGTGGAAAACAAACACAGTCCCTTGATTATCTGGGTATACATCAACATAGTTCTGTAGCACATACAGTAACAAGTAATTTTAATAACATTATAATCAAAAATATCACTGATAAATGCAATAAACTTTTCATTTAATTTGATGACAGACTCCAATTAATAAAAATGATTCATCTACCCAAAATACTATTTACAGTTGAAGCACTATTTTTTTCAGAAAAAAAATGAATGATATAAATAAGCTCTTATTAAAATTTATATTTTTCCTAATAAAAATAGAATAGCTTTTTCTCACCACATCAAACCATGGGATCAGGGAGAGATACTGAAATCTATATCAAAGTTTCTACATTTAAAATCATCTTTACCTGAGTAGTTCCAGATTATATTTCTAATTGGAAATCTTTACATTTAATTAGTTTACAAAGCTATAACAATCTTTCAAGCAAACTTCTCCTTGAAAGATCAATCTAATAAATTCTGTCACTTTGTTATATTTCACAGTACAATATTTCTATACCTACTAAATTTAATCTTATAAATTCTATATTTAATAATTAAAAAATTGCTAATGTCAACAATGAAACCTGGTTTGAAGCTTTAATTCCTTTTAGTATTACCAAAACTTTTTTTTTGATAAATTTCACAAGAACCCACTTGGTTCTTGGGAAGCTAAAATATTTAAACGTTGGCAACAATGTATTAAAGAACTCAAACTGAAAAAAACTGTCAGCTTATAAAAGATTTTGACTTGGATTCTACTGGTTATTGCTTCAAAATGTACTAACTTACTCCCAAGATCTCTGTAAAACTCTTAGTAACTCATTTTAATGAAATCTCTAAACTGATAAACTATATGAGATTATCTATAATCTCAAATGGAATTGTAACTTCAAAATTATACAAAATTTTAATAAAATATATGATGAAACCACAAGATAAATATTGGAATCCCATTACTATGGGTCATTTCTATTTTGCCCTGTGAGAACAAATATCATATTTTACCTTCAATTAAACATACATACTGGTCACAGTACTGGAGTATATTTAGCTGGAAGTTCTTGCACAGAGTGTTTCTAACCCCAAATAAACAAGCTAAATTTAGTAAAATCAACAATAGTTTTTGTTGGAGATGCAAACAAGAATATAAAGCTGACTGGTTACACATTTTATAACTGTTGTCTGCTGAAACAATTTTGGTGTGAAATAGATTTTTTTTTAAAGCTTTGTTTTCTGACTCCTTTTCATTATCATTTTTTCTTTATGTTAATGATAGTCTTGCTTTGAATAAAGATAGCTTATCTTTACTTTGGACTATACTTGCAGTTGCAAGTAAGTGTATAACCAGAAAATGGAAATCCACTGAAGTGCCACTTTTTTGAAAACTTTTTGTCCTTTCTAAAAGAAACGGTCCACAAGGAAACCAAAATTAAAGAATTCAGGATTTTTCCTAAGCCTTTTGCCAACAACCCTTGGAAAAAATTCTCTCTCTTATTGATATTTTTCAGCTGGATCATGACTCAGAAAAACAGAAGAAACTTCACACAATCTTCTTTGTACAAGGTTTTATTAGATTCTTGAGCACTGAAGACCTGACTAAAACCTTGTACGAAGAAGATTGCATGAAGTTTCTTCTGTTTTTTGACACTTCCTCTATTTATACATTATTACTACTTCTTTTACAGTTTAATCTGAGATATCACATTTTCACTGCTGTGATAGCTTGAGCATAGGGATTGGGACTTAGACTCAGAGACAGGAGGACTAATAGAATATTAGTCACGAAGAACTAGTAATGAGGTACTTTTATGGACTGAGATAAAGTAAAGGATATTTTCTTAGACCTGCTAAACAAGCCCAGCTCACCAGGGAGCAGGGAGACTCACACTTCCTGAGCTTCTCCACCATCATCAGAAGAGTCCAAGCTGATACCCCCTACATGCCTCCTGAGGATTGGAGGTGTACTGAGTGAGATTTTGATTCTGGTTTTATTTACACCTTCCTCTGTCTGGGAAGGCTACACTCACAGCTGTCAGGACCCCACCAATTCACTTACTTTTGCCTTTGCATATATTGTAAAAATGTATTTTGGTTAATGATTATTACTAGCTACTAGTGTATTATAATGCATTATTTTGTTACCATTAACAAAAAATTTTAATTTATTTAGTAAAAAAAAAAAAGAAAGAAAAGGATTTGAGTAAAAAAAAAAAAAAGACATTTCAGCGTTGTGGAAGATTTTGGGACCATTTCAAGTTTTTCCAGGACATAAAATTAATGAAGATAAAACAAAGGCTATATCCGTAAATTACATATCACACCGATTTCAGGTAACACTGAATTGTCCTCATATGCAGCCTGGCCAGTGGAATCATAGAGATCACAGGTTACTAGGCTAATGGCCCTGGGACCCTTGCAAACCTAGCCAAGAGTTTATCCCCGAAAAAGAAACCTCAGTCAGCACCTGTCACCACAGTCAATGAGGGACAAAGGTGGGAACCCTGGACAAATTTGTGGTTTCCCATCCACTCATCAAAGCTACGCTTGAAAAGGGTCAGCGAAGTACTGTGACATGTATGGGAAGTCTATTCCAGAGACGGGGCAGCCTCTGGGAGACAAACCTGTCTCTCCAGCAGGTTTTGTTGATGTCACATATTAGATTTATGTCTATCAAGCGGGTAATATATGAGGAGTTAGACTTACGGATATGGAGCATCTCTAGTAAGGCAGGGTCCAATACTGCCTTGTAGGTGAGATACAGATCACCTCTAAGCAATCTGTATGTTACTGAGTAGAGTGACAGTGATTTCAACCTGTCCGCATAGGACAGGTGTTGGAGGCCATGGACTCTCTTTGTGAGGTATTTCTGTGGCCTTTCCAGTTGGTGCAGGTGTTTGGAGAGGGACATACTAAACGGGGCCTTATACTCAATTACAGGTCTAATGAGGGAGGAGTACAGAGAGGTAATAACCTCTTTTTCTGGATGCAATCCCATTACTTATGGGATGAACCAAGTAAAAGGCTTTTCTGACCACTGCCACTGCATGACTGTTGAATGTGAGACTGCGGTCAATCTGATTACCCAGTTCTCTCATCACAGGTTGAGTGCTTAGGAAGTTGTCATTGATGTTTTTGCCAAATGGTACAACACATATTTTGCGTTTAACTTAAGGCAATGACTTTGGCACCAGTTATTTGTAGCTGTGAGACTCTCTCTGGAGTCAATGACAGCACCCAACTTACACTCATCCGCAAATTTGGTCAGCCACAGGCCGTTTGTCTTTGCCTGGATCTCTGAGAAGTACATACTAAACAGTAGGGGTCCCAGGACAGATACCTGGGGAACACCATTAGTGGCAGGTCTGCTGTTGGAGGTGGTGGCACCTATTTTGACTTTGTGGGTCCAATCTGTAAGCCAGTTGGCCACCCATCTGATGAGATAGTGATTAAAACCAAGTTGTGTCAGCTTTTCGATGATGCCCGAGTGGGGGATTGTGTCAAAGGTCTTGGCCAGGTTAAGGTAAGCTGTATGTACTGACTTTCCCTCATCCAGGGCCTTGGTGACCATCTCAAAGAAGTCAACTAAGCCTTGGTGACCATCTCAAAGAAGTCAACTAGGTTCAATAGGCAAGATCTGTCCCTGATGAATCCGAATTGGGTGGGGTCAAGTGCTTCAAGATTGCCTATGCCCTTGTTTACGAGATCCATAATAATATGCTCCATGGCTTTATAGATCAGACTTGTCAAGCTAATGGGGCGATAGTTCCCCGGGTCAGTAGTGGCACCACCTTTGTGTAAGGGGGTGACAATGGTGGTTCTTCACTCTTCTGGAATGAAGCCTGTAATTATGCTTTGGTTGAATAAGGTGCTCAATGCTGAAGCTAGTTCTTGCTGGAGATGGTGCAGAATACAGCCTGGGATGCTATCAGGTTCCATGGAAGCTGTGTTCTTTGCCTTGGACAGGGCACGATCTACAGAGATATGAAGTGTGGGACAAGCATCGGGTATGTCGACTGGGCCATTGGGGGGGCAATAAGGGGGTGAAGTTTGCGCTGAACCGATCAGCTACCAGGTTGGCTAAGTCAGTAGGATCAGTATACACGGTACCATTAAGTACTAATTTGGAACAAACTTCGGCTTTGCCATGGAGATTCCTAACGTAACTGAAGGACGTGTGGTTTCCCTTTGTTTCGGAGGCTAGTTTCAACTCATAACTGGCTTTGGAGGCTTTGACTAGTGATCTAATTTGCTTGTTGAGGTGGAGGAGGGAGTTATTCCGATTTGGAATTTGTTTCTTTTTGCCCTTGGACAACAGTTTCTTCCTTTTGTTGTAAAGCCTGTTGATTAAGGATGTCCACCAGACAAGGGTTCTTTGAGGAGTAGGTTTTAGTTCTGTTGGGTTGTCTGCATCTTCTGAGGGGGGCGGTGGTGTGAAGCTGCTGATACCCTCCCTTAGGAGGTTGTAGTCAGCTTTTGAGAAGTTTTTTAGCCTGGTTATGGCTGGGGAGGGGTTGAGTGGATAGAAACTTCGAAAGAGACAGACCGATGATCTGATCTCACTAGGGAAGAACATACTATGGGAGTGGTGCAGCGGTCACCCACACCAGTGAGAACCAAGTCCAGTATGTTATCTCCCCTTGTGGGTGGATGAGACTAGCTGGTCTAGTGCATTAGAACTGATGAGGTCAAAGAATTGTTGGGTGAGTGCATGAGTGCAGGAGCAGTTGGACCCAGTCTATGGTGGGAGAGTTGAAGTCACAGAGGATCAGGGTGTTAGGGGGTACCTTGATGGAGTCAAGTATGCCCAGGTAGGAGGAATGGGTGTCCCGAGTCATGGAGGGGGTCTAAAGCTGGCTACAACTTGAATGTCTCACCAACTGTCAGTTGCACCTGGAGTAATTCCAGTGCGTCATGCTGGTAAACCAGTCTGGAAGTGTGCCTGTCCTTAAAGAAGACAGAGACTCCACCACCCTTAGTCTTTCCAACCTCATTTTAGAGTCGGAAAGTGTGGAATGAGGTATAGCCTGCTTCGGTAGGGGTGCTCTCCACAGCCTTAAACCAAGTTTCTGTGACTGCACAGACATCAGCATCTTCCAGTGTGAGGAGAGCCTCCAGTGAGTGCATTTTCAGGTTAAGGCTCCTAGCATTGAGCAGCATGACCTTCAATTTACTTTTTGACCGATCTTTTATGTTGGAAGATTCGTCTTTGGGACATAGCCTAAAAAAGGTATAATGGGGAAGCATGAGCCTTGGCCAAGATCCGTAGCCCAGGGGTGACAGGTGGAGGCCATCTCTGGCAAATCATTGAGGCCTGCCAGCCATGTCATCCCATGCAGACAAATACTGTATCCCCCTGGAAAGACACCAGAAACTAAGCCAAATGTTGAAGTCAATCATTTCTGTTGTACTGTGGTATCATTCTTGGTGAAGGTAGGATGCTGCTTAGGGCTTGAGTCATATCTGCCTGGTGCACATATTCAGAGCTCGCAGCCATAAACCCCACAGATCTGAGGATTTCCCTTGCAGTGCAGTGAGGCACGGAGTAGAGGGTTCGGGAGAAGCTTGCCATGCTGAGGATTTTTTCCTGAAAAAGAGAGGCCTGTATACTGCTCGTGTTTAGTGTGCAACCCAGGCAGACTAGGTCCTGAATGGGAATGAAATGAGATTTCTTGAAATTGATGGTGAATCCCAGGTTGGCTAGCAGCCATACTGTAAAGTGTAAGATGTTCAAGGAGAGTGTCTGTGTACAGAGTCTGAATCCACAGGTCGTTCAGGTAAGGGAAAATCTGAATTCCCAGAGTGCGTCAGAAAACCACTACTGGGACTAGACATCTGGAAAAGTGGAAAGACAAAAGGATAAAGCAGTAAACTGAAAATGTGATGAGCCAGAGAAGAACGGGAGGAATTTCCTACAAGAAGGATGAATAGGGATGTGAAGCTACGCATCCTTAGATCTAAGGACACCAGAAAAACCTGAGAAAGAATGAAGAGCAGAAGGGTGTGGACAGGAAGCATTCTGAATGCAGGCACTTTCAGGAATGTGTTTAGCAGGGGTGAGATCTAGGATAGGCCTTCATTGTCCTTCCTTCCTTGGCAAAACAAACATCCTGAAATACAAACCTCTTCCTAAGAAGGGCAAATGTACTTTTTCTATGGTGCCCTGTGCTAGTAGATCCTAAATAATGGGACCAAGCAAAGGAAGCTGGTTGAGAAGTGGAAAGGGAAGCCCATTTAGAGACGTGACGCTTTCCAATGACATGGCGTAGCCTTCTTCGATAATGGTCTGAACGCATTTGTCTGTAGTTACTGCCACCTGGAATTGAAGAGAGCGCAAGAGTCTTTTTGATGGGGGAATAGAGGGATGGAGGGGAGGAATTTGAAGATGATCACAAACTTTTGCTTCCAAAAGGAGGCCTCTCAAGGGAAATCCCCAAGCTTGTCAGAAAATCTTTTCCTAGGTGCTTTTCCATGTTTGTGAGGGGGGTCTGGGATCCCTCTTAGCAAAGGAAGTGGATTTGGTAGGATAATTCCTATGATACCTAGGGAATGGAGAGAGAAGAATCTGCCTGCAGGCCTTCATAGTCTTGCCTTGTTCTTGCAGAACTTTGAACAGACTGGCATGGCCGCCTTTGGGCCAAACAAAAGTCCGCCTTTGGGCCAAACAAAAGTTCAATGTCCAAAGGGGAATCTAAGATTTTAGACTTGAAGTCTTCAGGGGTGGGCCGACCTCATAGCCATGTATATTGTCTGATCACTCAGCCTGCGGCAGCAGCTCTGGACATAGCATCCATCGCATCATAGCTGCAGCAATGTCTGACTATTTATGTAGCTTGGAACAGAAGGGACTGCAGTAGCCATTTAGAGGCTGATGCTTGAAGTTCTGCCATGACCTTATTTATTTATTTTATTTTATTTGTTTACTGGGATAGTCGTTCTGGATATATGTCCATTTTCAGCGGAGGCCCGGGGAGAAAAGCTCCAATTACACGAATTACAAAAATAACATTTAAAAAATATAAAATATAAAAAAGTATAAATACTAAATATAAACAAGTATAAAAACATTTACAACAAAGAATAAAAAACAAAGCGAGTATGTACAATGGTTCATGGTGTTCCCTAATAGGGATACACAATTCACATGGTCAGACACAATTAAGTCCTAGCCAGTGGGGTTAAAAATGTTTTGTTTCTATACAGTGACCCAAGCTTCTTATTGGTCTGTATGGTCTTGTTGACCTGTAGGTCAAATTTAAGATTACTGTCTATGATAACCCCTAGAAGTTTAGTGTGCTGGTCTGGGGAGATAGTGGTACCATTGTTCATAGGTTCATAGATTAGTACTACGCTAACTGCCCTTGCGAGCCATTTTAAGCTTAGCCAATTATCCCTTGTGAGACTCAAACCCAGCACCTTGTGTTTGTAAGGCATACAACTTAACCATTAGGCCACCCACCCTCCCTAACATGACAGTGAAAGAAAGTGTGGCAGATTTGCTGGTGGGGGTGCAGAGTAGAAGTTTAGTTTTACTGAGGTTCAGCAGTAGGCGTTGGTTGGCGAGCCAGTTCTCAACAGTCACTTGTGCCGTGTTTGCCTCTTAGCTATAATAATTGGACTGATTTATGTTTTATTTCTTATAAGCCAAGAGGCATTTACTTTGCTGGGAGCGATTATACGATTTGGTTTTATCAGTTCTCAATAGTATTGAATGCATTTTGGGTTAGGGCTTGCAGTTTGGATGGGGAGGTAGCGGAGCAGATCAGAATGGAATCATCTGCATACTGAATGCAGGTAGATTTAGGGATAGCAGTATGAAGGTTGTTAATAAAAAACAAAGAAGAGTAGTGGACCCAGTATGGAGCCTTGAGGGACACCAAGTGTGAGAGGTAGCTGGCTAGAGAGTTTGCCCTGCCATAACACTGCCTGTTGTCTACCAGTCAGGTAGGACTGGAACCACTGGATTGAGGAAAATAGATTTGAGAGCGATAATGAGAAGTTCATGGCTGACCATGTCGAAGGCTTTTGATAGGTCAAGAAAGAGGGCGGAGGATAGCCTATTGTTATTCCTATTTTGGTTTATGGTGTCAGTAAAGGAAAGGAGGGCTGAGGCCGTGCTATGGTTTGGTCTGAAGCCATGCTGGGAGTTAGATAGTAAGTTATTCTGTGTAAGGTATTGCATTAGTTGCCTGTGGACACATTTCTCCATTAAAGAATGGCAATGGGTCTATAGTTGGATATGTCTGTAGAACTTCCACCTTTGTGGAGTGGGATGACGTGGGATATTTTCCAGAGGGAGGGGATAGCGCTTTCAGATAAGGTGTTGTTGGCTAGGATAGATATGGGATATGCATTGGCATCTGCCGCTATTTGTAGGCATTCTGCAGGGAGGAAGTCAGCAGCGAGGGTGGTAGGTTTTAGTTTTTTTTATAAGTGTTTTGATAAAACTAGTGGATACCGGTTGGTAGCTAAATTGGGGTTGAATGGTGGGTTGATAAGGGGAGTTTAGTTTTATGGAGGTTAACTGATTTGCTAGGGATTGTATTGTTTCAGTGAAAAAGTTATTATAAGCGGTGGCTATGGTTTGCTAGGGTTGGGGTGGTAGAATGACCTGGATGTAGAAGTTGATTTAGGCCTGCCCAGAACTTTTGAGGGTGGTTTTGGTGTTTTCGTAAGAGATTTTGGTAAAAGCTTTTTTTGTCTAGTAAAACAGATTTTTAGTATCGTTCATGAGTTGATGATATTTTAAATGGTCAAGTGGGTCTTTAGTTGATCTCCAGCTGGCCCAGGCTTTGTTCCTAGTTTTGATTTTCGATTTGGTATCCTTTGTGAGCCATGGGGCTGTGTTTGATCTAGATTTTATCGTACGTGCTGGAGCATGGGAATCAAGGATGCTTAGGAATTTAGTGTTGAAGTAAGCTATACCCTCTTCTAGTGGTAGAGTTTTTAGTTTTGACCAGTCAACTGCTTTTAGTTCATTTAGGAAAATAGGAGCAACAAAGTTTTTCCTATTTCTAAGTGTTTTATATTTGGTCTGGTGGGGGTTTCCTGCCTTATGTTTTATGATATAGGTTAGTAGATGGTCACTAAAGTCATCAGGGAGAGTGCCAGTTGTGTACTGTTGGGGTTGGTTATTAACTAGGATCCAGTCTAGGATGCTTTCCCTGTTGATCAGTTTGTTTATTCTAGTGGGAGAGGTTATGGTCTGTTTAAACCCAGATAAGTTTATTGTTTGTTACAGCTTATGCAGAGACCGTAGCACAAACAGCAGGTATTTAGTCATTTGTGTTTGATAACAGCTCTGAATGCTACAGTGGATGATGCATAGACTTTCTTACTCCACCTATCCTTGGCACTACTGTCCTTCTCTGAGGGGAGGACAATTGCAATGGGAAGCAGCTCGGATAGCTTATTCCAGGTGAGAGAAATTGCAGCAGGATCAATCACAGGATTTTTATACATGCATTTAACCTCATCAGGAACCTTATAAAACCTGTTTGGTACTTTAGGAGCAAGTGGCTGAGAATCAAGTGTTAAGGAAGAAGAGTGAAAGGCATTCTGATAAGCCTCCAGTACTTGAGGGGATTGGTGAAGGGGCTGGAGTACTCTTATTCAGAAGACTGTAGTATCATTTTTGTACCTCAGAGACTTGCCTTATCTAACATACAAAATGTCTCATCATGTTCTGAATAGCTTCTCCAGAGGAAGCCTCTTCCAAGAGAGGAGGAGGAGAAAGGTAGTCCCCCTTTGCCTGAGGAGATCTGTTCAGGAGAGTGAAGTTGCGAAGAGTAATCCAGAGAATGATCAGAATCTGGCTCGGGATCCTCCTCAGAGAAGGAAGAGTCCTCTTCTTTCAGCTTTTCCCGGTTAGGGGTCGCCACAGAGGATCACCTGTCTGCTCATGATTGGCAGTGGAGTTTTACGGTGTTGAGTTGCCAGCCCGGCGCCCAACCTTCCACAGAAGGCACACACACGCACACACTCACACCCAGGGCCAGTTTAGAGTGTCCAATCCATCTACAGCATGTCTTTGGGATGTGGGAAGAAACCGGAGCACCCGGAGGAAACCCACGTGACCACAGGGAGGACATGCAGACTCCGCACAGAAGGCACCCCAGCCAAGGATCGAACCGGAGAAGCTCTTGCTGTCAGAGAAGGAAGAGTCTAAAGAGTGCTTTTGCAGTATGGCTTGAGTTAAATGGGTCACAAAAGGAGGCTTCAGGGTCATGACAGCTTTAAATAAGCCCTGAGAAAATCAATTCATTCTTTTTCTCTGAAATGTGTAGGAAATGACTCATGCTTGTGTTTTTTCATTTTGGGGTGATGTCTGCCTATAAGAGTCCTGGAGGTTCACAGCCTTGTCTCATTTCAATAAGCATTCAGGGGACCTCTTTCTGTACAAGAATTTGAGGGATTCTGTGCGGGGTCCCTCTAGGATAATAAGATGTGGCTCATCTGAGGCACTGCAGTCTGCACGCCCTCCAACGGGGTCTCGGTAGCAGGCGCCTGAAAGGTAATCTGACAAACAATGGGTTTGACCACCTCAGTAGGTATGTCTGACTGAGACACATTAGACTACAAATCATCTCAGAGTCTCAAAGCTTATTTTTACGGGGAAGGGGGATGTCTGAAGTCAGACAGTCTGCCACCTTGGATTCAGCTAAGCTTTTCAATCACAGAGTTTCATGGAAGGTACTAAGAATGGAACTCTCAATTTGAGAGTCTTAGGAACAAACGACTGACAGATGAAGCAGGATTTGTAGTCACATTCCAGGCCTAGGCAAAAGACACTTAGTGTGCAAGTCCTGTATGGAATCTTCCATCTGCACTCGCACTAATCTCTCCTAGCTGACATCTAAAAAATTTAACACACAGTCTAAGTAAGAAAGGAAAATTCCCCAATGGAGTACTTATCTTACAATGATTACAAGACGAAATGGTACCAACAACCAAATGTGCATCACTCCAACGGGTACATGATCTGCATTCAGGCTGGCAGTGAGACAGTCTGAGGATCTTGTGCAGATGTCTGCCTTTATACCCTGATGCATACAAACTATGGTCACATGTCAGATGTATGCCCCTGGGAAGGTAAGACTTTGCACCAGACAAAAACCTGTTATGAATACTGTAACAGTGATTTCAGTTAAGACATCATATGCTTTGGGAGTGTAATGAGATGGCAGATTTTAAAAATCCCAGACAGAGTACTCTATCAGAAATACTGGATGAGCAAACAGGTACAGCTACGGAAATGACTCTGAGCTGGGACAGATGATCTGGATTGCCTAGACATATTAAGTAATTAAGTTTAATTCTGGTGGCTGCCAAAAAAAAACAATTAGTAGAAAATGAAAATCAAAGTCTAAACCAATTGCATTTGAAGTTCTTAATGCTGTAAGACAATAAAAGAACTGGAGGTGGGATCTTTATAAAAAAAGGAGGGAACAAATTACATGGCAATAAATGAAAACTGTGGGAACAATACATGCAGAACAATGTTTTGGAGGAGGAGTGAGGTTTAAAGGAAGGCAGGAATTTATCAACTTATGTAATGTTGAAATGATGACAATTATAAAAATGAAAGTACAGTTATGTAAGAACTTACCATAAAGTACTGCTATGTAAAATCTTACCATAACGGTAGATGCCCTTCTCTTCACTGTTGCAATATTCATTACACTGGGGATCCCCTGCCAAAGGTGGACCAACATCTGGCCAGCATACCAAAGCCTTTAGGTTGCATTAAGTTACCAGTACATCACATGTATGCTTCTTGCATAGTGCAGGGCATAAAAGTGGTGTCCAAATGTACCATCCTCAGAACTGAGAGCCCCAGTAGGAAGGCCAGTCCAAGGAAGGGAGAGGTAATCAGTACATGCAAAAGAGAAATGGACCAGGGGTAGAAGGTGGGAGGTAATGCTGCAACAGTGAAGAGAAGGCTATCTACCATTATGGTAAAATTTTACACAACTGTACTATGTCCTTCCATTTTACAGTATTCATTACATTAGGGAGAGTGCCAAAGATCAGGAAGAAACTTGGGAGGAGGAAGGACCAGCATAGCCCTCTAGGAAGCCACGCAAGATGGCCTTAGCAAAACCAGCTCTAGCTCTGGAGATTATGTCCATCTTGTAGTGTTTAGTAAATGTACGCACAGAAGTCCAGGTGGCTGCCTCAAGAATAAAGTTAGTATCCAAAACCTTGAAAAAAAGCATCAGAAGAGACACCTCTAACAGAATGAGCCTTAACAAAATAAGGAAGGCGCTTACCATGAAAGGACTAACAAAAAAAAAAATAGATTTTGAGATTCAAGAAGAAATAGTTTGCTTGGATACAGCTAATCCTAAAGACATGGGATGAAAGGAAACAAAGAGCTGATCGGATTCCCTATCAGTCTTAGTCTTATACAAATAAAATCTGAGTTGTCTATATACATCCAATGTGTGCAGCACCTTCTCACTAGCAGGTTGCAAAGAAGGGAAAAAAGTGGGCAAATGAACAGACTGATTAAGGGACAACTTATTCACCACCTTGGGCATAAAAGAAGGATTAGCACGCAAGGACACCCTGTCCTTATGAAAGACCAAAATCCGAAATCCTGGGAGGTCTAACATGAATGACACCTTTAAGGAATTGCTTAGCTTCAAATCTAGACGTTGAAGGAGGTGATAAATGCAGACAAGCAGAGATAGCTGATAAGTGGGCCTCAACACAAGAATAAGCCAACCCAGCACTAAGCAATTCATACAGATAAGAGAAAACCAAAGGAACACCCACAGAAAGTGGATCCAGATTATGAGAAAGACACCAAACAGAAAACCTCTTCCATTTGGACAAGTAGGATTTCCTAGTATTGGGTTTCCGAGCCTCCTGCAGGACCCTAAACAGATCCTCACAAAAAAGGTGTCTAAGTGGAATCAAAATTCTATCACCCACAGTGTCAGCTGAAGAGTGGACAGGTGAGGATGGATGAAAAATCCCTTGACTTGTGTGACTAAGTCCACCCTGTGAGGTAACTTGTGATGACTGCCCTTGGCTTAATGCAGAAGAGGGAACCAATGCTGTCTCAGTCAAAAGGGAGTCACCAACAAGATTTTGGGAGCATCCTGCTGAATTCTGAACACTTTCGAAAGACAGGAAAGGGAGGGAAAGTATAAAGAAACATCCCCTTCCAAGAAAAAGGTGGGGCGTCCACCTACCAAACCAGAGGACCTGGGACTCTGGCACAAAATACAGGAAGTTGTCTGTTCATAGGGGAGACAAAAAGATCTATTTGGAGTGCCCCACTGGTGGACAACGTCCAGGAACACATCCTTGTGAAGCATCAATTCGTGGGATTGAGTTAAGGACATGCTCAGTGTGTCTGCCACAATATTTTGACCTGAGGCAATGTAAACGGCCCACATATGTAGTTGCCTGTGAATAGCTTCTGAGAGGGAAGAGTGGGATGAAAAGGGAGCCTTGGATTTACAGACAACTGCTCTATCCACCAGTGAATTTTTTTTTTTAGACAAGATAGAAGAATAAGAAGTTATGTACTCACCATAACTTTCCATGTGCGTTGTTCCATCTCGCCTTCATTCTTTATTGATGGTTCGGAGCCAATCCATCAGCTTCGATACGGCCGTTTGCAAAGCTTGAGGTTTACCAGTAGCTCGAGACCAAGCCCCTTATCCCATGATGCACTGCTGGAATCACCTCAGATCTTATTTGCTGCGTGTACTATAGCCATATAAGTGGACTACCCTCCCATGGAGAGGAAGAAGAATTGAGCAACCAGGATGAGACCAACCTCTAGGTCAACTATCAGACAGGTGGGGGAAGGAGGGAGGGAAGTAAGAATGAAGGCGAGATGGAACTACTCACATGGAACGTTATGGTGAGTACATAACTTCTTAATGTGAAGTTGTTCAATCTCGCCGTTCATTCTTTACTGATGGGTAGCGTCTCTAGCACCCTCAATCTCAGGTGGCTCACGGGAGTACATTTTTCAGGACCGTAGACCCAAAAGAAGCCCTGTCCCTGGAGGCCTTATCAACTTTGTAACGAGTGATAAAGGTATGAGGTTTAGACCAAGTGGCTGCAGCACAAATGTTATCAAGAGGCAATTTGGCTTGGAAAGCAGAAGATGTCGAAACTGCTCTGGTTGAGTGAGCTTTAATCTTGTGTAGTAAGGGCATATTAGCAGCTGAATAAACAAAGGTGATATAATTGGATAGCCATTTAGAAAGCATTGTTTTAGCCGCTGGTCTACCTTTTCTGGCTTCAGAGAATGACACAAAAAACTGGTCTGATTTCCTAATATCTTTTGTTCTGTCCAAATAAAATTTAAGCTGTCAGTGAACATCAAGTTTGTGCAGCATATACTCAAGTTTATTGGAATGGTTAGGGAAGAAGACTGGTAACTCAATTACTTGATTGATATTCGATTCTGAACAAACTTTGGGCAAAAAGGAGGGGTTTGTCCTAAGAGTTGCTCTATCAGTATGAAAAACCAAATAAGGAGGGCTGATAGATAAGGCTTGAAGTTCTGACACTCTGCGGGCAGAAGTAATAGCTACCAGAAACATGGTTTTCCATGATAAAAATTTGAGATCACAAGATGATGCTGGTTCAAATGGGGGAAGAATTATATGAGACAGCATAAAGTTTAGATTCCAAGGAGAATAAGGAGTTTTCACTGGAGGCCTCATGTGGAAGGTTCCTTTGAGAAAGGCCTTGGACAACTTGTGAGACATTATGTTTAGCCTGTCCACTCCGAGATGAAAGTTAGCTATAGCAGACAACTGGACCCGAACTGTTGTGGCTGCCGCTCATTTATTAAAAATCATAATCAAGAATTCTAATATGGACATCAAGGGGGCTTGATAAGGATCAATGTTCTGCTTAGAGGCCCATATGGAAAATCTCTTCCACTTACTAAGATATAATCTTCTGGTGGACGGCTTATGGGAAGACAAGAGGACCTGCCTTGTATCATTACAAGGGTTATGAAGCCTGGCTATGAGTGGAACTGGAGCAGCCAAGCTGTCAGCTTCAGTGACTGCAAGGAAGGATGGAGGTCCCCAGATAGATGTGTCAGAAGGTCCGGAACCGAGTCAAGAATCCATGGATCCTCCAAGAGATAATGATGAAGAAATGGGAACAAAATCTGCCGAGGCCAATGAGGGGCTATAAGAATGATAGTCCTTCCTAGCAACTTTGCTTTCTGTAGAAATTTGGGTATCAACGGGATAGGAGGAAATGCATAGAGGAGACCTGGGGGACAATCGTGTATGAGTGCATCTCTCGGGGCTTCTCCCGGAGGGGGAATCAGGGCAAAGTAGCTTCTGCATTTCATGTTGATGTGACTGGCAAAAAGATCGCAGCAAGGCTGGCCCCATTTGCAGAAAATCCTGTCCGCAATCTCTTTCTTGAGGGACCACTCATGCGGCAACAAGATTGCCCTGCTCGGTTTGTCTGCTATCACGTTGGATCTCCCTAGGATGTACTTTGCCAACATGGGAGGAAACAGCCCACTGCTAAACTCTGAGGGCTTCTTGGCAAAGGGGGTAGGACTTGGTTCCACCTTGCTTGTTTAAGTACCAGACTACTGACATATTTTCTGTCTGAATTGCAATCATTCCTAGAGGAAGAGAGTCCTATTGTCTTTCTGAATTGCAATCGTTCCTAGAGGAAGAGAGTCCTGGAAGTACTGCAACGCCAGAAGTACTGCGCTTATCTCCAGAACATTGATATGCAGATGTGACTTGATCCGTCCATGTGCCTTGGGCAGGCTTTCCCAGAAAATGCCCCACCCCATCAGGGAAGAAGCGTCTGTGGTCACAATGGCTATTGGAGGGGGCAGTACAAAGGGGTATCCTATGGTCACATGAAGAGACATCAACCACCACTGGAGATCTCTCTTGCAAGAGCTTGTAATTAAAATAGTGTGATTCATTGGAAGTTCCTGATAAGACCATTGAGTGAACAGCAGCCATTGAAGAATCCACATATGCATCCTTGCTAATGGTATGGCCAAGATCGCTGCAGCCATCAAACCCAAAACATTTAGAACTTCTGTGGCTGGTGCTCTGTTTTTCGATACCAATGAGCTGACATGCTGGAGAAGGAGAAGGACTCCCGACTGGTAGTCATAGAGTGGTGGTTGAAGTGTCTAACTCTGCCCCTATAAAAATGATATGCTGCGATGGAGACAAGGAAGACTTTTCTGAGTTGACTGTAATGCCTAAGTGATTGCAGAGTGTCAAGAGTGTATTCCTTTGCCTGAATCAGTTGATGCCTGGTGGTGGAAGTAAGGAGCCAATCGTCTAGGTACAGAAACACCTGGAATCCTAGATGCCTCAGGTGAGCCGTGACCACTGCCATGCATTTGGTGAACACTCTGGGGGCTGTAGTGAGACCAAAGGGCAGGGCTCGAAATTGATAATGATGGGCTCCCAGCCGGAAACGCAGGTGACCTCTGGATGGCCTGGCCATTTTTATGTGGTAGTACGCATCCTTGAGATCTATCGAGCACATCCAATTGTCTTTCCCTAAAAAGGGAAGTATAGACTGTAGCGTGACCATCCGGAACTACTCTTTCTTCATAAATTGGTTCAGTCTGCTGAGGTCCAAAATGGGTCTCCAGTCCCCTGTTTTCTTTGGAACCAAAAAGAACCTCGAGTAAGTTCCGGATCCTGTTTGGTCTGCTGGGACTGACTGGATGACTCTTTCTATCAACTTGTGGACTTCTATAGTTGCTTGTTCCATGTAACTGGGAGGAACGTCCGGGATTCTCCTTGCAGGTGGGGGGTGGAGGGAGGAACGTCCGGGATTCTCCTTGCAGGTGGGGGTGGAGTGCAGAATGGTATGAAATACCCTCTGGAAATAATACTTTGTACCCAGCTGTCTTTTGTTGCATCTCGCCAGGCATCTGGGTACAATGATAAGCGACCCCCGACTGCCTTCAGAGCAGGACAGTCGGGCCTCCTTTCAGGAGCGCTGATAGGGCTAACCAGAGAAGTGATCTCAGTCACCCTCGTGTTGCGGACCTCCTCTGCCGCAAGGGCGGCATTTTCCATTATTACCCCCTCCTCTGCCCCTAGAGGGGAGTTTACCACGTGTGTCCTGAAAGGCTCCTTGGGCTTTTCGGAACCACATCTTTCCTCCACTTTGGCCTTTGGGGTAAGGCCGAGTAGGGGTTGAAAAACGGACTCCTACGCAGACAAAGTCTTTCCCTCTTGTTCACACCTGGTCAAGGTTTCCTTCACTTTAGGCCAAAAGAGAGATGAGCCATCAAAAGGGGTGTTCACGAATGAAGACCAAGGGCTCCACGAAGGAATACAAGCGCATCCAGGAATGTCTTCTGAGAAATACAATTCCTGTACCTGCTGCACTACTTGTCCCATCAGCTGCACATGATATGAGACGCATGGACGAGTTCACAATGGAATTTAGGGTAGCAAGCTGGGCAGCAACTTTATCAGAAGCCCCTGCAGCTACAGTACCCTGAAGAGTATCTCCCAGCTCCTTACGGAGATCTCTTTGCTATCTATGGAGTGCAAAAGTCACTGAACTAAACATGCATTTCCCATATCTATCTATGATCCTGGACTCTCTGTTAGGAGGATGGATAGACAAGGAAGTCACAGACATTTCCTTTTTTGGTGGCCGCCGTCACCACCACATCATCAACAGGGACTCTTTGGACAAAAAGGATTCATCTATGGGAGCAGAAATAAACTTGTTAGGCCTCCGAGGGACAGGCTCCATGAACTCCAGTGACTCCCATGCCCTCCAAGAGACCAGCTGCATGAGCTCATCGAAGGGCGGAGACACCCAAGAGGTGGAAGGTTGAGACCCGAAGCCTTCAGGAGAACTGACTCATCCTCAGTAGGGCTTTTGGACTGCCAATCACCCCTCTGCCTAAGGATCTCGAGTATCTCCGCAAAGGAGCTATCCTCAGAGGGGGGATCGTGGGGACCCTTCTGACTCATCCAAGTCAGTGTCAGATGTCAAAGACTCTTGTGGGGAGCCCAAGTGTCTCCTCTTGCACAATTTCTTCTGGGGGACCTCCTCAGTGGGAGCATCTGGGGAGTTCTCAGAAGAGCAGGGGCACCCTGTGGGGCTACCCGAGGCTCAAAGGTGGTGCCACTACTGACCCTGGGAACTATCGCCCCATTAGCTTGACAAGTCTGATCTGTAAAGCCATGGAGCCTATTATTATGGATCTCATAAACAAGGACATAGGCAATCCAGTTCAGATTCGTCATGGGCAAATCTTGCCTGTTGAACCTTGTTGATTTCTTTGGGACTGTCGCCAAGGCCCTGGATGAGGGAAAGTCAGTACATACAGCTTACCTTGACTTGGCCAAGGCCTCTGACACAATCCCCGACTCGGGTATCATCGAAAAGCTAACATAACTTGGTGCAAATTATTATCTCATCAGGTGAGTGGTCAACTGGCTCACCAGTAGGACCCTCAAAGTCAAAATAGACACCTCCACCTAAGGCCTGTGACTGACCAAGTTTGCGGACTGTTAGCTGGGTGCTGTCACTGACTCCCCAAATGATGTTAACATACTGCAAGAGGATCTCACAGCAACTAATGACTGGTGCCAAAGTCATGGTCTCAAGCTAAACACAAAAAATGCATCATCATACCATTTGGCAGAAACACGAACCCTACTGATTACCACATTAATAGCAACCTCCTAAACACACAACCTGTGGTGAGAGACCTAGGTAATCTGGTTGATGATAATGTCACATTCAACCATCATGTAGCGGCAGAGGTCAGAAAAGCCTTTTACTTGGTTCATCTCATAAGTAAAGGTATTAAATCCAGAAAAAAGGAGGTTATTACCTCTCTATACTCCTCCCTCATTAGACCAATAATTGAGTAGAACGACTCATTTGGTATGTACCTCTCCAAACATCTGCACCAACTGGAAAGGCCATAGAAACACCTCATAAAGAGAATCCATGGCCTCCAACACCTGTCCTATGCGGACAGGCTCAAATCACTATCCCTCTACTCAGTATCGTACAGATTTGCTCATAAGTAATTTGCGTCTCGCATACAAGGCAATCTCGGACCCTACTCTACTAGAGATGCTCCATATCCGTAAGTCTAACTCCTCACACATTACCTGTTTGATAGGCCTGAATCTAGTATGCAACATCAACAAAACCTACAGGAGAGATTAGGTTAGTCTCCCAGAGGCTGCCCCGTCTCTGGAACAGACTCCCCAAACACATCAGAGTACCTCGCTGACCCTCTTCAAGCACAGTCTTGATGAGTGGATGGGAAACCACAAATTTGTCACAGGGTTCCACCTGTGTCCCTCACTAACAAGGGCGACAAGTGCTGACTGAGGTTTATTATCAAGAGGGGCATCCATCAACTTAGCTTTAATATCATCAGGCAAAGGTTGTAGCCAAAGCAAAGAATACCACCTCACACTGACCCAAAAGCAGCATCCCTAGAGGAAGCATCTGCTGCATCATAATTGTACTTGATGGAATGACGAGCTACCTGGGATGAAGTCCCTAACAGGGAGCCACCTGAGAGGAAGCCCCTAACAGGGAAAAGGCAGAAGTTTTACTCTCAGCATCTGAAAGATCAGAAATAACATGACAGGCCTGGAATAGGACAGCCAACAGCCCTAAAAGCCAAGGTAGCAGAGGTACAAACATTCTTGCCTAGCCTTTCCATGGTCATGGTCCTGGTATCTTTATCAGACTGTAGTAACCTGAGAGAAGGAAGCAATTGAGTGGGCTTGTCAGATGCTACAGACACCACCAAGGGGTCAGCAGGACACCTGCATAAAAATTTACAGTCCTCAGGCATCCGATAGAATCTATCAGGTTTCTTGGGAGCAGGGGGCTGAGAGTCTGGAGCCTTAGAACCACTGGAAAATGCATCCAACAGGGCAGCTAAAACAGGAGGAACAGCAGAAGGTTTAGGAGAATCCATCTGCAGCAACTCATAATATCTTTTTTTTGTACCTCAGAAACCTGAGCACGATCCCATTTAAAGAACTCCATCATCCTGGAGATCATGTCCCCAAAAGAAATCTCTTCAAAGGGAGTATCAGGACTAGTAGATTCCTCTTCCCCTGATCCATAGTCAAAAGGAGAGGATTCTGAGAAGATTAAGCAAGGGATTCTTCATCCAAATCCAGCTCCTCCTCACAGGAATCCTGTTCCCTGGGTCTTTTTAGGAGATTAGAGGACCAAGGGGGACTGGAACAGAAACTCCCTGAGGATGTTGTAATGCCATTAAAGCACTAAACAAGCCCTGAGTGAAGGACTGCCATTCACTCTGTGGATCCTTAGGAGCAGGAGTAACATGTTTAGTCTTTTGTTTTTTCTTTAATGGGACGTCCGGCCTTATAAACTTTGGAAGACTCTAACCCACGAGGGCATTCAATAATGGTAGTAGGGACTTCTTCTTTGAGTAATATTTGAGGAACACCCCTATGCCCCTCAGAGATAATCAGCCTTGGTTCCCCTGAACGTCCAAATGAATGTCTACAATACCTGCTCAGCTGTGCTTAAAGTTGGATCCCCACCTACCTCCAACCCAGTCACAGCAGAGAAATCCAGTGATAAAGCCAGGCGAACCTGTGGGCATTCACTCATCTCAGGAGAGATGTCCAGCAGAGGCTGAACAGCAGAAGATTCTGGCCTGGGCTTCATGTCCTTCTTCTCAGATGGCTGTCCCTTAGAGTGGAAGTTGCTTTCATTGGATCTTTCGTAAGAAGCTTAAGACTCTGGTTTTCAAGATACTGCACCAAAGAAGAGAGCCTACTATGAAGGGTTTTAGGTACCAAGGGCTGACAGATGGAACCGAACGTATGACCTTGCAAGGCACCAAGGCAAAACAGACACCGTTCATGGAGGTCTTTATGGGAAATCTGTCTCTCACACTGGCATTTATCATTCTTGGATGAATGACACTCCACCAGCAACAATAAAAGAAAGATAGATAAAAAAAGAACCCCGACAGGGTGAACCAGCAATGGAATGTGCGTTCAAACTGATGATCAAGCGACAGCATTTGGACTGGTGGCAAGGAAGTTCTGAAGATGGTACGTCCGGATGTCACCTTTATGCTCTACCATATACTAGAAGCAAATGTGTGACGTATACCGTATGCCATACCTTAAAGCAACCTAAAGGCTCTGGTATACTGACAGGATGTCGGACTGCCCTTGGCAGGGGATCCCCAATGTAATGAATACTGCAACAGTGAAATGGAAGGACATCAGCAGATGCCCTGCTGATCATTCTTACAGTATTCTTAACATACAGGTTTTCGTCTGCTGATATCCAGCCAGAGTACTAGAGCTTTACCCTCCTCACAGTGTATGTCTGACACGTGACCTCAGCTCATATGTGTTAGGGTATACAGGCGGAAGTATGCATGAGTTCCTCGGACCATCTCCAAGCCAATGGCCTGAAGACAGAAGAGAATAGTCACCTAGGAGGGGTGCATCTCAAAACAGGCAAGTGAACTCCCCCAAAAACAAGAAGTAAGGCAGAGAGGAAGGAAGGAAAGAAAGAATACTGCAACAGTGATCAGTAAGACATCTACTCTTATGGTAAGTTCTTAAACAACCGAATCATGTCCTGGCTGAAATCACTGTTACAGTATTCTCAACATATGGGTGATTCCCGGAGCTGAAGAAGGTAGAGAAAGGGTGGTTGCCTAACAGGACAACGAGTCATCCAGGAGCCCAGACAGGACAGACTGAGCAAAGGTAGCCCTGGATCTGAAAAAAGCAGCAATCTTTTAGTGTTTGGTGAAGGTGTGCAAAGAGGACTAGGTGGCAGCTTTTAAGATGGATCTGGCATTAATACCCTTGTGGAAAGCACTAGGAGAGACCCTGCCAGAGTACAGTGTGCTTTCGGGCAGAAAGGCAGAGTTTTACACAATGTGTATAGCAGAAGGAAATGGCTTCTGATATCCATGATGCATCAGTTTTGCTCTAAGACAGGATGGCCCAGCTTGGAATCCATGAAGTAAACAAATAGTCAGTTTTTCTGATAGTTTTTGTTTTGTCCAAGTACAACCTCAGTTGTCTGTGGAAGTCTACAGAGTGCAGAATTCTTTCCCCCTTATTCTGCAGATTGGGAAAAAAGGGAAGGCAAGAGAACACCTGATTGAGGGACAGTTAATTCATTACCTTAGGCATGAAAGAATGATTGGCCCTAAGAGACACGCTGTCCCTGTGGAAAATGAGAAAAGGTGGAATAGCCATGAGTGCCTGAAGTTCAGACACTCTGTCAGCTGAGGTTAGAGCCAGCAGAAGGATAGTTTTCCAGGTGCAGGATTTTAGAGTGGTAAACAATGTTTGCTCTAAAGGGGGCAAAGTAAGTTTTTTCAGCACAAAGTTGAGATCCCAGGGAGGAGAAATAGACTTTCTTGGTTCCCCTCATGAACAGTTTGATCTCCGTCCTGGGCATGAGGTAAGGGTTAAGAACATAACTCTCAACCATACCGAATTCCTTGGTATTCACAGTTTGGCTCAAAATAACAGGGAGTCACAAATTCATAATTGGCCCCTTTAAATCCCGAAACCATTTTTATTAAACTAGAATGCCAGAGTTGCCACAGCAATTACTATCTCCTTTCTTTAACTGCTTCCATGCACAGCTGTCTGCTGCTTGAGGGAAGGGAACTGTACGTATAAATGCGGTAGCAATGTGAGTCACTTCGTTTTACAGTTTGTGTATGGAGGAGGAGGTGACCGGACATCAGAAAGACTTTCTATTGTCTATAGTACAGGAATAGTTGGCCGGCTACTTAATACCTTTAAACACAGCTGCAGAATTTTTTTCTTGAAAACACTCATACCATATTGTATCCAACACACGCACTTCCGTGCTTTTGCATTCCTATTACACCAATCCTGGCAAGGTTCATATCAGCACGAACTATAAATCACCCCCCACACACACCAACTTGAGAGTAACTAACCCAGACAACAAAAAATATACAGTAATAGAAACTAAGCAGACAGTGCTAGCCCAAATTCCAATAACAAAGGAGGCCAGAATTGTCAGCTCAGAAGGTAAAGAATCCTTCCAAAGCCAAAATTCTACAAATGAGTACAACTTGGCAGTAACTGGAACTTCTGATTTGCTGAACACACAGAAAGCCTCAACTATCATCTCTTGAAAACTGCAGTGAAAACCCTACACGAGTTAAAAAATGGCATTACATAAATCAATGCTTACAGATACAATACAAATACATGAACACATAAACAATTCACTTTAATATAACGAAGAACTGACCTCTTTTTGAAGGGCTTACTTCCGGGTCAAATAAGCAATGTTTCAAACAACAAAGGAAAACTAACAAATATCTATAAAATGTGCCTTATGTTTAGTATCTCTGTCTAAGTATTACTTGTATATTTGTACTCCTGTACCTCAGTACCATACTCCAACACTTAACACAGCTTAGCAAAACAAATAAAAATGCGACAAAATGGCATCGAACAAGTTGTGCTAAATGAAAAAAAAATGAACACTCTACTCTCATTTATGACCCACAATACAGCATCCGTTCTTCCTCTCGCTCATTCTTGCCTTGGTTTTCTTGAGTTGGAAGCAGCAGCAGTAACGAGGCGATCATATTTTTTCTCGTCCTGCTACCTAGATTTAACAACAGCATTTCAGTGTAGTTGACTACATTGCCGAATTCACACTGAAACTATGATGGTAGAATGTTTTTAAACACTGTCTTCTAGCGCTCGTGTTCTCGGTTCTGTTTATTTGTAAGATAACACAGTACTAATATAGCTGAGCGTTACGAATGACCTAGGAATCAAACACAAATTACATTTCTTGTTTAACATCGTGCTCATCTTTAAGAGAACACCCTTTGGCCTTTGCGTCTGTGCGTCCTTGCATCAATGCACACACCTTCCGCTATTGCTTCTATTGAACGTTCTGCTACTACAGGCTTAGCATTAAGGTAAGTGTATGGTGTATAGATCTTATTTCAGGTCAGGAGTTTGTGTGTGTATATGTGCATGCGTGCATGGGTGGGTTATTTAAGACATGAATGAATGAAAAACATTTTAGCAGACAATTTAAAGGAAATATTATTTTGGACTGGCTGCAGCAAGAGTAGGAAAATAGTTGTGTGTTAGAAAATTGAAATACTTTTGAGTAATGTTATACATAAACACAGAGAATTCACTTCCTGATTGCTCATTCCTTAAAGTTTATGAGTAGAATTTGTAGGTGGTGCAATTCTTGCCATGACCTGGGATGTGCAATCATATTACAACAGACTGATGTTCTTGTGCAGTTGTCTATGCACTGACCATTCATAGTAATGCATATACATTACATCAGTTGTGTTAAATAAGTTCATTTTACATTTATCATATACAATGCAATCATGAAGTGTGTGCAGATGAATGCACCTTTAGCTGTGCATCACCTCAATATGACACATACAATAAGGAGTAAAGTGACTCCTTAAATATTGCTTATGATGTGTTGCTGTTATATTTGGTTTATTTTCTGCCCAGTTAGTGAAATCCTGCTGCAGTTGTTTCAAACCTATTGATATAAATTCTGATGAAAATGTAAATAATAATTATACTCATTTAATTGGGTAGGTCCACTGAACACAGTCCTTTTTCAGGGGTGACCTGGTACTACAATATTACCAGTTTACTGTTTTAATGTAACCTAGGCTATTTATTTTTCAAGGGTAGCAGGCACTAAATTAGTAGATGAAACTGTGAAGGCTGCCAGCCTGGCCAGACAGGATTTTATACATAATTCTGTCATTTGTAAATATAAATGTTGAAATACAGGCTTGTTTTCTTAAATGCAAGAATATGCTGTGAAATGTTGAACTTAAAACAATGTAGCAACATTGCCCTCTGCTGTAAAGAAAGCTAAGTCGAGCATTTCTTGCATGTCCTTTGAAGTTCAAATTATTTCATGACTGTCTTTGATGTTTATAATTTGGTTCCGTCCGGGCTAGATGAAGGCTTCCTGCCTATTGTTTTAACTTAAGGAATAATTACTAGAGTTTACATATGGAATGTCTTTTACTGATGTAGTTTCCTGCAACTGCAAGATAACAAAAGAATGTAGTATCTGTCAGCCTGGGAACACCAGGAAAGTGTAAAAAAATGATGCAATGTTTATCAGAAGTGCAATAGCAATTTAAACAGAGAGAATCAGAAGGCATTAAGCATTTTTGTCTTTATCATTCAACTCACAGTACTGTCTTGCTCATATGCAAGTTATCTTAGACTTGTGTTTTCTTTTAGAAATAGCTAGAAACTAGAAATATTAGACTAGGTGTTTTTCTGTGATGTCAGAACTGCACTATTGAATTATTTTAAGTATTTCTGTGTGATCTCTGAACTTTTGACTAGCACTGTGTAGCAGAAAGTACTGTTTTGTGGTTTTAATTATTTATTATTAAATATTTTAAAACCTTTTAACTGGGCTGGTTTGTGTAGAGATAAGTTAAGATCTAGAGTAAATTGCATATTTATAGAGTTTACTGTCCCAAGTCACTCCAAATGAGCCTTGACTGATTAGTCACACTTACCAATTGGGTAATAATATTGCACGGTAATAACTGGACACCCTTTTAAGGGCCTTTGAGTAGCTGATAAATATTAGCTTGGTGGTGGCAAGTAGTACTACCGTATAGTCTGGGTAAAAGGGGCACAGCTGGAGAACCTGTGCCAGCCCTGTGCCAGCCTTCCCCAGGAGTGTCTGTGTGGTTGTATAAACTTATCTCAAAGTGTGTGTGTGTGTGTGTCAGCTACTTGGGCAGGGGCACGAAGCACTGGTTGGACAGAGAGGGTGCTGGAGATTTTAGCTTGCCCAGCTGGCTGAGATCTGGACCCTACAGCTGTGCCAGTGGGGAAGTCATATTGGGGACCTGGAGAGCAAGGGAGCGACCAGCCCCAGACTGACTGTGATCTCTGTGTGTTCTTAAGGGAAATTGCACTTTGCTGTGTGTATTTGTTATACTTTCCTCATATATGAGACACTCTCTCTGGTGTTAGTGGTGAGGACTGAGGCTCCTTGATTGCTGAGCCAGGGCACAGGCATCACAGAAAGAGTGAAATATAAAGTTGTTTGCTGGCAGCAGTCTCTTCATTAGTTACAGATCGCTTTAACGTGGAATAATTCAGATGAATTTTACTTCTGCAGATATTGTGGATATTGTCTGATATTGAGTGGCCTTTTTATGTTTGAAATTGGCAGTTTTGTCATTATTGGTTCATACGTTTTGTTTCATTGCTTACTGGGAAAATGTTCAAAACTACAAGTTTAATACACTCTAACAAGTGATGCTTATTATACAAGGTATATAACTTAACACAGTCAGGAAGGTGAATTAAAGAACACCTGATGTCTCTAAGGTGAGTAGACTTTTATGATAGAAATGTTCTGAATTGGGCAGTTTTGTCATTATTGGTTCATGCATTTTGTTTCATTGCTTACTGGAAAAATGTTCAAAACAATACATTTAAAATTTGCTATAAAAAGTGCGCTGTATTATACAAGGAATATAATCTAATACAATTAGGAAGGTGCATCAAAAAACACATGTATGTTTCATGTGCAAGGGGCCTATGATTTGAAAACATCCCAAAGGTAATCTTTATCTGCCACTGACCAGATGCATTTTCTTTGAATGTAGGTTTCAATGAATGTGAGTTTCAAGGGCAAACGTTTTAACGCTAAGTCTATTTTCATTGTGAAACTATATTGCTTTGTTTAGCAGATGTCTATTAGTGTTTTTGCTATAAAATGTAAAATAAAAGTTTTAAATGAAGTCCATATAATAATTATAGAAGTAAAGAAGTATGCACATTATAGTGTTTATGGTAAATGAGGCAAAACAGCCAAGTAATGGGACATTGGAATGGCTGCAGGGGGGAGGGCTATCTATGGGGGGCCCAATTTGACCATGACTTTGTGAGCGGGGAAGGGCGGCGGCAAACTCAGACAGCCCCAGGTGACACAAACTCTAGCTATGCCACTGATCGGCAGGCCATGGGGAATGACACTTGCAGGTCCTAGCTAACTATAATATTCTTTTGTTAAGCTTAGAATATTGCCTACCAGTACATGCCCTACTTTTACCACAAAACCCACATACTGCAAGTCAGCAAAAGCAAAATCCTAAGGTTCATCATCATTTCCCTTCCCAGTGATCATTGCTACACATTTCAAAAAAATGGTTATCATTTACTACAGGGTCTGCGGGGGCTATATTTTCGTTGTCTGTTATTCAGTTTGCATTTGAATGTTGGTATCCCACAATTCCATTGAAGTGGGTGGGGTTACATAAGTATGTATACAAATTTTACGTTAATCAACATACAGATTTGTACCTATTTTTCATGGGCCTTTTTCCAGAAGGCTACAGTATTGTTTTGTACTTCAGAGATTTGCTTTGACTGCCAATCAAAATGCCTCATGTTTTGAACAGATTCTCCAAATAGGGCTTCTTTAGTCAGAAAATTTGGAGAAAAGGAATCCTTTTCATCTGAAGAGAGCTGAGCTGGAGAATGTATTCATGAGCAGTAATCCAGAAAATGATCAGAGACTACCATTTTGCTTATCCTCAGAGGAAGAAGAATCTTAGGCATGCACTGTGGAGCTTGAAGCAGCTGGGTTACAAAAGGATGCAGCTTGAGGGCCATAATAGCTTTAATAAGCCCTGGGAGAAGTCAATATGTTCTTTTTCCTTAGAACATGCAGGGAAGGTCACACATCTAGTTTTTTGTTTTTTTTTTCTTTTTAGGCATGATGTCCACCTGAACAAGTCTTGGAGGTTCAGACCTCTGGCATACTTCACAGTACCTGGAACCTCTTCCCAAAGCAGGATTTGGGGAACTCCACGTGGTCCCTCTGAAATGATTAACTGTGGTTCTTCCAAGGTAGCCACAAGTCCTCAGGAGCCATATCAGCCTCCAATGGGGTCACAGTAGTGGGCAACCAAGAGGATATCTGAGGTTCCATGAGTTCTGCAATCTCAACAGATACGTTTGACTCAGAAATGTTAGACTGCAAATCATCTTGGGGTCTCACGAGTTTCTTCTTTGGAGGAAGGGTGCTGAGGATTAATTTCCACCATCTTTGCTTGGGTCAGGCATTTCAGATGCTGTATTTCAATGAATGTGCTAAGGGGGGAAAGCCACAACCTAAGGGTTTTAGGAATGAATGACTGGAAGAGCAGTATTTACAGTCGTGTTCCATGCCTAAACAGAAAAGGGACGTAGTGTGCAAGTCCTTACTCTGTCTACCACACTCACACTTACTTCTTTGCTGACATTTAACAAAAGGTTTAAAACACAGTCCAAAATACAAAGAGGAAGGTTCCCTAATGAGCCACTTATCTGAAAACCAATGAAGTGATGCAATGGTACCAATGACCTAACATAGATCAGTCCGACGGACACATGATCTGCATTCAAGCTGGTGGCGAGATAGACTGGAGAACTCATGTGTATGTCTGCCTATATACCCCTAATGCAAGCAAGCTGAGGTCATGCATCAGATGCATGTCCTCAGGAAGGTAAAGCTTTGGTACCCCAGTCAGAGGTCAGCAGATGAAAACCCATATGTTAAGAATACTGCAACAGTGATTTCAGTCAGGACATTATATGTGATGCATAATGTATGCAACTGGAAATGGGTTAATATGGTTTCTTTTCTTTTATTAATGTATGTTTATATATGTCTTAAGTAATAATTTAATAAAGGTGTTTAAAAAAAGACACACAAAACAGGGGGATCCATGGGCAGACAAGCTGAGATGACTGCAAGATGCACCTTGACAGATGCATAAATTAAGCCATCATTGAGTAGATCACATAAATATTTCAAAACCAGAGGGATAGACACCACATTGGGCTCTCTGAGATCAGTTAGGTATCACCTACAGAAAATCTCTTTCACTTGTAAATGTAAGATGTTCTAGCTGCATGTTTTCTTGCCTCCTTTAAAACCTGCTGTACATCCTCATGGAACAAGCACCTAAAGGTATCAAGACAGAATCATCCAAGTTGTCAGTATCAACTGCACAAAGATGAGGTGCACCAGTCACCCCTGACACTATGGGAGCAGATTCAGAGTGTGAGGAAGGTTTTAGTAATTGCCCATGGCCAATTCCATTAAAAGGGAGAACCAACTCTGCCTGGGGCAAAAAGGGGTCACCACAATGTTTTTTAGTGATTCTTTTTCAATCTTCATAAGTACCTTGAGTACTGGTGAAAAAGATGGAAATGCATGAAGGAACATTCCTGTCCAACGGAACAAGAAAGTTTTGTCCTCCAAACATATCTACAAGGATGTTTTGAACAGAATTATTTCCAACCATCTATTCTGAAAGGAGTTGAATATAACTATTTGAAGTGTTCCCACATCTATACCAAATCCAGGCAGACCTCTGTCCTGAGTTTTCACTCATGAGGGTATGTTTGGGATCTGCTTAGTCTGTCTGTGAAGATATGTGAAGGCTGCCAGCCTAGCCAGATAGAATTTTGTAGATAATTCTGTCATTTATAAATATTAATGTAAGCCACATGCTTGTTTTCTCTTTGTTAAATGTTGAACTTAAAAAAATGTAACCACACTGCACTCTGCTGGAGGAAAGCTGATAAATCAAGCATTGTATAATTGTTTGATCTCAAATCTCGAAGCCGAGATGTCTGGATGAAGGAATTTTTGCTACCGTTTTGAGACCAGCGTTAATTGCAAGAATTTGCATGTATAATGTCTTTTACTGCTGTAGCTTACTGACCAGGTGCAAGATCAAAAGGGCTGCTAAACTCTGAATTTCTGTTATCCTGGGAACCAGAGAAAAAGTTGATGTAATCTGAAATGAGTCAGTAGTACTATGTTATCAATTTAAGGGACAGAGAGACTCAGGGCATTTTGCAGTTGTCTTGAGAACATCCAACTCACCAGCACTACTTTGCTCTATATGTGAGTTTATTTTAGAACTGTGTTTGTGCTTAGTTATAGATAGGAAACAGGAAGTCTAGTCTAGCTGTTTTCTGTACTGTCAGAACTTTTCTACCGTATTAAGTATTTCTCTGTGATCTCTGAACTCTTGAATAGCACTGTGTAGTAAGAAGTACTGTCTTGTGTTTTTATTATTTATTATTAAATATATTTGTAAACCTTTCAACTGTGGCTATTTTATGTAGAGATAATTTAAGCTCTAGAGTACATTGCATGTATTTAGTGATACTGTACAAAGCCACTCCAAATAGTCTTGCTGTTCAGTCACACTTACAAGTTGGATAATAATAATGCACAGTAATAATTGGACACCCTTTAGTAAGGGCCTTTTTAGTAGCTGATAAATAAGGATCCTGGTGGCAGTGATTACTACCTTATAGTCTGGACAGAAGGGGGACAGCTAGTGAACCTGTGCCAGCCGTCCCCGGGACTGTCTGTGTGGCTGTATATAAATCATATCTCACAGTGTGTGTGTGTGTGTGTGTGTGTGTGAGCTACTTGGCCAGGGACATGAAGTAATGGTTGGATAGAGAGAGTGCTAGGAGGACTTGGCCTGGGGACCTGGCTAAGGACCCCACTCTATAGCTGTGCCAGTGAGGATTCTTATTGGGGATCTGGAGAGAAAGGGATAAACCAGCCCCAGACTGATTGTGATCTCTGTGTGCTCTTAAGGGAAACTGTACTTTACTGTGTGTGTAATTTGTTATCCTTCTCAATGTGGACACCCCTCACTGGTGTTACTGGTGGGGATTGAGGCTCCTTGATTGCTGGGCCAGTGCATGGATGTCACACTGTCTGCCACTATATTTTGTTTTGAAGTGATGTATGAGGCCTTAATTATCAGAGAATGCTGTCAGGCTAGCTCTAAGGCTACCACTGCCAACCGGCCAAGAGGGTATGACCTTGTACCCCCTTGTCTGTTCAGGTATCACGTGACTGTGGTGTCGCCTGTGAACAATAAAAGGGGACCTGGAGACCATAACTGGTGAAGAACTTTTAAGGTCTGAATCACTGTTAACATTTCTTTGACATTTATGAGCTTTACAGTGACTGAGAGACCCATTCACCCTGAGCTTGGCCTCCCTTGTACAGTGCCCCCTTTACAAAGGCTGATTAAACTAAGGTCTGGATAAAGAAGGGTAAGGTTCGGGTCTGGATTAAGAATGGTAGATATGGATTGAAAGGCATCTGATCCCTACATCCCTGTAACTCGAGTTTCACAAAAAACAGCACTGGTACCTGGAAACCTAAGGGATGCAGATGCTGGGTCCAACAACTGTTTAAGTACCACTGAATCTTTCTCATGTGGAGTTTGGCCAGTGGCGTCATGAGGATCACTGATGTCATGAGGCCTAGAATTTTGAGACACTCTTACAGAGGCAGCTTCTTGAAGACAGAAATCCCTGAAAATGTTCTGAAAGGTAAGGACACAGGCTATATGTTTTGTTCTTCTGGGTCCATCATATACCCCAGGAAGACCATTCTTTGTGAGGGTGAGAGTCAGGACTTTTATAGATTCAACTTGAAGTCGGGAGAAATTGGAATTTGATGCTAAGCATCCTACAGATATAAACTCACCATGGAACAGTTCTCTGGAAGAAGGGATATGGACAGTCTGCAGGCTGAGCATTTTGACTATGGGTACTTTCCAAAAGGTATTCAGGTGTGACAAATCTTAAAACTGGTCTGCACTATAGATCCTTTATGGGGACCAAAAAGATTCTGGTGTAAAATCCTTTTCCTTTTTGAGGTGCAGGAACTGGGTCTATAAATCCTGCTTGCAAAATATGAGAGAGTACTGGAGAGAACAGATGTGTTTGGTCTGGCAAGTGCGGGGAGATGTCCCTTAAGGGAGGATGATTTTCTGTCCACTCCCAAGAGTATCCTCACTGAAGTACTCTCAGCAAACATTTGTCTGAGACTATTTGTGTCCAGGCTGCTTGTGAAGACCTTGGAGAAGGGGAAAGGGGAGGATGACAGAAGGAAATGACAGGGTGCTCCCTTGTCTTGGCAAAGTTCATAGGTTGGTACTAGGCTATCTGCCCTAGGGCCTATACAAGCCTAGCCAAACAATTCTCCGGATATTTCTTCCCACAATATTTATTCCCTGGACCTCTGTTTAGCAGACGACTGACGTGATCCCCAGGGTGAATTTCCTATCTCCCATCCAACTGTCAAGATTCCTTTTGAAGAGGTCCAAGGAGACACTCTGCTTGACATGTATGGGCAGTCTATTGCAGAATATGGGGAGTCTCTGGGTCAGGAACCTATCCCTCCAGCATGTTTTCTTCATTGTGATGACAAGGTTTAGATCCTTGGAGCGTGTGGCTCTGAGGGATTGGGATTTCTTTAAGTGGAGCATGTCCAACAGCTCAGGGTTTGACATGGTCTTGTATGTTAAGCAGAGATCGCCTCTGAGCATACGATATGCCACAGAGTATAGCTGGAGATTTTTTTAGACTGTCAGCATAGGGCATCTGGTTTAGGCCTGTGATTCTTTTAGTGAGGTATTTCTACGGCCTTTCCAGCTGTTGCAGATGTCTTGTGAGGTACATACCAAATGGGACATTTCACTCTATAATGGGTCTAATGAGGGATGAGTACAGTGGGACAATGACCTCCTTTTTTCTGGATGAAAAGCCCTTAGTGATGAAGTGTGCCACATAGAAGGATTTCCGGACTGTTGTGGAGATGTGGTTATTGAAGGTGAGACTGCTGTCCACCTGTATCCCCAAGTCTCTCATCACACTTTTGGTGTTTAGTGCACTGCCATCTATGTGATAATTAATGGGTACATGTTTTTTCCCAAAGGGGATAACTATACATTTCTTGGCATTAATCTTGAGCCCATGGCTCTGGCACCAAGCATCTGTTTCTGTAAGGCCCTTTTGTAGAATATCCACATCATTTGGGGATTCAATAATGGCTCCCAGTTTGCAGTTATCTGCAGACTTTGTTAGCCAGAGTCCCTTAGTGTTGGCCTGTACTTCAGAGAAGTAGATGCCAAACAAGAGCGGTCCCAGGACTGAACCCTGAGGTATTCCACTTGTCTGGAGCTGGATTTGGAGTCGGCTACTTTTACAGTCTGGGTCCTGTCAGTAAGCCAGTTGGCAACCCATCGAGTAACGTAGGGATTTTTGCCCTGCTTAGTAAGTTTATCTACGATTCCAGAGTGGGGGATGGTATCGAAGGACTTGGCGAGGTCCAGATAGGCTGTGTGGAACGTCTTCCCATTGTCCACAGCTCTGGAGCTGGATTTGGAGTCGGCTACTTTTACAGTCTGGGTCCTGTCAGTAAGCCAGTTGGCAACCCATTGAGTAACGTAGGGATTTTTGCCCTGCTTAGTAAGTTTATCTACGATTCCAGAGTGGGGGATGGTATCGAAGGACTTGGCAAGGTCCAGATAGGCTGTGTGGAACGTCTTACCATCATCCACAGCTCTGGAGACTGATTCAAAGAAGTCAATCAGGTTCAGGAGACAAGATCCGCCCTTCACAAACCCAAACTGGGTGGGGTCCAGTGTTTGAAGGTTGCCAATGTCTTTGTTTATATGTTCCATGATAATGCTTTCCATGCCCTTGCAGATCAGGCTTGTCAGACTGATGGGACGATAGTTCCCGGGATACAAGGTGGATCCCCCTTGTGGAGTGGGATAACTGTAGTTGTGCACCACTCAGTCGGCACAAAGCCTGAGGTGAGGCTATGATTAAACATGACACTTAGGTGAGGTGCCAGTTCATTTTGTAGTTCATGTAGTACACAGCCCGGGATGTCATCTGGTCCCATGAAGGCTGTATTCTTAGCTTTGGAGAGTGTGGTTTCTACCTGTGTGGCCATGATTACAGGAATTTGGCAATCTTTTGGTAATGAGATGGGCCCTTTAGGGGGTGAGAGGGAGGTGAAGTTGGCACTAAAATTGATCTGCCAGGATATTGGCAATATCCTTGGGATCAGTATATTTAATGCCATTCTGTTGTAGCTCAGAGCAGGTCTGAGCACTGCCATTTAGATTCTTGACATAACTATAGAATGCCTTGTGATTGCCTTTGGAATCTCTGGCAATTTTATTTTTGTAACTAGCTTTGGAGGATTTTATGAGGGAACTCGGCTTCTTACTGAGGCTGGTAAGGGAGTTTTTTGCATCTTGGGGTTTTCCTTTTTTCTGCAACAGTTTCTTCCTTCTGTTGTATAGCTTGTTTATGGCAGGGGACCACCAGATTGTCTTCCTTTTTTTGGAGGAGCACGCGCCTTGGTTCTATTTGGGATGGCACGATTCATGCACGAGTGGATGCGCCCATACAGTGCCTTAGTGTAGGATTCATCAGTCGTACTTTCAGCTTACGTCTGCATGGGTGCCATGAAGTTTGTCACTTCTGACTTAAGTAGCATGAAGTTGGCTTTGAAGAAGTTTTTTACATAGGTTTCCTTACTGGGGGTGGGGGGTGGATGTCAAAGGTGATTTTCTTATGGTCAGACTTGACCAATGAGGGGGTGACCACTGGTGTGGAGCATCTCTCTCCAACGTTGGTGATGACCAGGCCTAGGATATTGGAGCCCCTGGTGGGACAATGGATTAGTTGATCCTGGGCATTGGAATTTATGAATTCCAAGAACCGTTGGGAAAAGGTGTTGGTACCAGAGTAGTTTTCTCAGTTAATGGCAGGGTAGTTGAAATCACCCAGTATTAGGGTGTTTGGTTGTATCTTAATATTTTCCAGTATGTTTAGAAAGGTGTAGTGAGAATCTTGGGGCATGGTGGGGGATTGGTAGCAAGTTACAATTTGGATTGCAGTCTTAGCTAGTGTTAGTTGCACCTGGAGAACTTCAGATGCAATTGTGTTGGGCAACTAGCCTGGAGGTGTGAATATCCTCGGTGAATATGGACACTCCTCCACCTTTAATGTTTCAGTCTTGATTTGGTGGCCGAAAAGTGGGGTAAGAGTTGTAGCCTAGTATTGCAGGGGTGCTCTCTGGAGTCTTGAAACAGGTCTCAGTTACTGCACAGATATCGATGTTTTCCATTTTTAGGAGTGCCTCGAGAGAGTGCATTTTGAGGTTTACACTTCTAGCACCGAGTAGCATTACCTTCAGATTTTGCATGCTTGTATCTGTTATGGAGGTGGTTTTGCCCTTTGAACCTTGCCTAAAAAAGGCACTATAGGGGTGGCAAGAGCTTTAGCCAGTAACCTGAATCCCGGGGGTGACAGGTGCAGACCATCACTGGCAAAGCATCGTGGTTTGTCGATCATGTCTTCCCAGACAGACAGATACACCAGAAGCTTAGCCAATTGTTGAAGTCAATCATTTTGTCCTTATACTGTGGTATCATTCTGGGCGAAAGCAGGATGTTACTCAGGGCTAGGGTCATACCTGCCAGGGCCACATGATCAGAGATCTCTTCCATATCTCTTTTCATGTAGTCCAGGGAGGTATGTCCAAATATCAAAAAACCCCATCAAAAACTAGGTATGCTCTACCGACAAAATCATTACCTTACACCTGCCACTAAAATCACTCTTTCTACTTCCTTTCTTATCCCCTCCCTTCTCTACGGAGCTCCACTCCTAACTAATCTACAGTCCTCTCTAATAACGCAACTTTCCTCTTGCTATAACAAAATCGCCAAATTCGCTACCAGTCACAAATCCTCCAGCCACCACTGTTCCTCTCTCCCAAAACTAAAATGGCTAGAACTACCCAATCACCTCACCTACACCCAACTAAGTCTTGCACACAAGCTCATTTTCAACCCCTCCCTCTGTCCCTCCCTTTCTACTGCTTTTAAAATGCACCTACCTGATAGAGTATTAAGGTCTAACAATCAAAATCTACTAGAAATCTACATACCAACTCGTCCCCCAGGAAAAAATCTTCTATCCTATAGCCTAGCACGCCTCTGGAACTCCCTACCACCATCCATTCGCACAACCTGTAACCACTTCATTTTCAAAAAATCTCTCCATTCACATCTACTATCTCAGTGTGAATGCTCATGTTCCCACCCCACATAACTAACATTGACAATGTCCATCTTCCTCCCTTCTCCTGCTTACACCAGAAATTTACTATTATTTTCATCTAACTCCTATATTATTATTATTATTTCCTATGGTATTTCCAAAAATTCACTTGGCTGCACCTCCTAATGTGTATGCTTCCTAATATATAATGTCTTTTCAGTATTTACTTTGCAACATTCCTCTATTAGTCTGTATCCTATGCAAGTTTCATCACGTCTGTATTACCTCTAATGTCCATGTACTACTGCAATTGTTTGTTTGAATCTTAATTTTTGTATAATAACTTACTGTAACCTAGATTATTTTGGAGCTTTTCTCCCCAGGACTCCATTGAAAATGGGTTCATTTTGGCCCAATGGACTATCCTGGTAAACCAACTGCAAATAAAATAAAATCACTCCAACATGGACAATGACAGAGTCGTATCTGTACTTGTTGTGGAGTGACTTGAGTACATGAGTTATGTGGCAGATCCTGGCATCCGACAGGTAGCTGACTGTAAATTCTCCTTGTTCAGCCTGGTGAGTGGGATATCAGTGTGCCTGACTATAAACTCACCTATGACTAAAGTGTTGGGTACATTGTCTTGCCTTAGGGGCTGTTGTTGGATGGCACACAGGTGTTGTGAGCTATGTGTCACTTTGGTTGTGACTGGTGTTTCAGCTTCGGAGGTCCTTGCTGCTTGGGCAGGTTAATGTTAAGGGCCTCTGCATATGTGGGTTTAGTGTTGCTACGTGTGGGTGTTGATGGTGTGGGTTTGAAGGGCTATGTGTTATTTGGGGTGTAGTGCAGGTGTTAACATCCTCTTGACTGTCTAGCACAATCTTGGCTGGAGAGAGCTTTGCTTCCAGTTTGGCTATGTAAGTGCCTCTCTCACAGGTTGTGGTGTTGTGTGGTAGGAGAAGAGGGTTGTCTGTATACATGAGGCAGTTGCTGCATTGCCCCAGTATGCCAAGATTCACCAGGTGGACAGGACAAATCACTGGAAGCTGACCTTTGGACATGCCTGTTTAGGTGCTTTTTTGTAAAGTACAAGAGCTGTTTTCCCTTACCTTTGCAAGGTACTTTGCAATTATAGGCTGTTTAGTGCCTATGATTAATTTATCCTTATTAACGAGGAGAGTTGAGTGCTTGTATCAGTTTAAGGCTTCCTAGTGCTTTAAAGCAGGTTCTAGAGCAAGTGCTAGTCACAGGGGTTCAGACTTTAGTGCTACTACTGAGAAACCAGCTAGTTCTAAGGGAAAATTTGAAGAGCAGACTTTCTGGCACCTGGAATAGTTTAACCATAGCCCCGCAGTGCTGCACGATGTGAAAAATGCACAAACATTCTTTAGCAGGAGAATGATCTTTTTTGGGGAAGGAACCCCCTTTATTTGTTTTGGAAGCATCATCCTCCTGTCATTTCCTCTTGGTACCCTGATTCTTGTTGGTCTGGGAATTTTGTTTGTTTTGTCTTTTGAAGTTGTACACCTTGTTAAGGGGAAAGTACAGTTTTGTACCTACCATAACCGTAGATGTTCGAGTGTAAACACTGCTGCAGTCATCACACGAGTTATCCTGCCGTCAGGCAGTCCCGCAGTCGGCCTGAGTTCCAAAGTCTTGGTCCGGCGTCGGTTGCCGTCGCCTCCTCCCTGACGTCAGTCCGACAGGGGTATAAAAGATGCAGCCGACGCCATTTTCTTCAGTTTTTCTTGCCCCAGATGTCAGGTGCCCCCAAATATGTAGGCAATTCAAATTGCTAGTAAAAAATACAAAAGAAAAGCAAACAACCATTTTTAGTTACCAGAAAATACTCCCCATAGGTAATAAAGGGTAGATGCCCTAGGTAAGTACCAGAAAGTAAGAGGGGAAGGAGGGAGGGTAACCTGGACTGCAGCAGTGTTTACACTCAAACATCTACATTTATGGTAGGTACAAAACTGTACTATGTTCATCATGTTACACTGCTGCAGTCATCACACTTGGGTGGAATCCCAAAGCTGAGGTAGGGAGGTTGGATCTATAAGGCATTAGGGGTGGCTATAAGGCCCTGCAGTACAGCAGTGGTGAAGCCAGCTCTGGATTTGGAGTATAAAGGCAAATGGTAATGTTTGGTGAAGGTATGCACAGAACTCCATGTTACTGCTTCCAAAATATCCTTGGTAGGTACTCCTCTGAGGTAGGCAGTTGAAGTGGCTGTTGCCCTGGTGGAGTAAGATCTAATGCTGCTAGGTACAGGTTTCCCATGGTGGGTATAGCGAAAGGTATACAGTGTCCTATCCATTTTGAAATAGTCTGCTTTGAAATGGCTTTTCCCTGTGCTCCTGCAGCGTATGCTACCAATAATTGCTCAGTTTTGCTGAAAGCTTTGGTTTTGTCCAAGTAGAAGCGTAACGGTCTGTGAATGTCCAAAGAATGTAGTAGTCTCTCCCCTTTGTTCTGTGGTTTTGGATAAAAAGTTGGCAAGTGAATAGTTTGGTTTAGAGCCACACTTGATACCACCTTTGGCATAAACGTAGGGTTAGTTCGTAAATACACCCTGTTCTGGTGGAAGATGAGGAAAGGTCCCACTGCCATTAGTGCCTGTAATTCTGAAACTCTTTGTTCTGATGTTATTGCCAGTAGCAGAGCAGTTTTCCAAGAGATGTATTTTAATTCTGCTGTGTTAGCTGGCTCAAAAGGTGGTAAAGTTAATTTTTCCAAAACAAAGTAGAGGTCCCAATTGGTGTGGGTGCTCTACGGGGCAGTCTTGTGTTTTTAGCCCGTCTGAGGTATTGAGCAAAGGATTAGAAAAAAATGGTGGATCCCTGTTGTAATGAGCAGAGATAGCAGAGGCGTGGATCTTGATGGATGAAAAAGAGAGGTCCTTGTCCAGCATCTCAGTTAAGTACTGCAGTATCTGAGGAATGTTTGGGACAAGAGGGTCAAGGCTGTGCGCTTGGTTCCAGGCACAGAATCTCTTCCATTTATCCGAGTATGCTTTCCTGGTGCTAGGCCTTCTGGCCTCCAGAATGACATCCATAACAGCTTTGGAGAGAGGCGTTGCTTGCTTGACTAAGGAATTTTCCATGCAGCTAGCTTTAAGGTCTTTAGCTGGCTGTGAAGTATCTGATTGTTGTGCTGTGTCAGCAGCTGTGGGATTTGAGGCAAAATCCACGGTGGTTCTTGTGCTAAGTTCTTTAAGATTGGGTACCAGTGCTGGCGTGGCCAGTCTAGTGCAATCAGGATCATTTTTGGCTCTTCCTGCCTGGCTTTTATGAGTACCTTTGGAATGAGAGGTAAAGGAGGGAAAGTGTATACTTGTAGTTTTTTCCAGCTGAATGAGAGGGCATCCACTTTCCATGCTTGTGGATGGTACCTCCTTGTGCATAATTTCTGTAATTGGCAGTTCTTTGGGGAAGCACACAGATCTATGTCCGGGTTCCACCATTTTTGTGTTATCATTCTGAATATTTGTGGGTTCAGTTCCCATTCGTGTGGGTCCGTAATGTTTCTGCTTAGGTCGTCTGCCAGTGTGTTTTTCTCTCCTGGCAGGAACTGTGCTTGCAGGTGAACGTGGTAGTTTAGAGCTGTGTTCCACAAGGTCATAGCTTGTCTGCAGAGGGGGTAGGAGTGCGTGCCCCCTTGCTTGTTTATGTACCACATAACTGTGGTGTTGTCTGTCTATTAGTAATTGTCCTGGATGCAGTAGGTCCTTGAAAGCTATAATAGCATTTTGTACAGCTAGCATCTCTTTTTGATTGATGTGGAGATGTCTTTGCTCTGTGGGCCACTCGCCCTGGATACATTTTCCTGCCATGTGTGCTCCCCAGGCGTAATCCGATGCATCTGTTGTCAGTGTTTTCCTGGCTATGGGTTGAGTGAAATGCTGTCCCTTGTTAAGGTGACAAGCTTGTGCCCACCGTCGAAACTCCTGTTGTAGGCAAGGAATTAGTGGTATAACTGTTTCCAAACTTTGACAGTGTTGAGATCATACGCTCTTTAGGTACCATTGTAGTTTCCTCATATGCAGTCTGGCATATGGAATTAGCAGTATGCAAGATGCCATGTAGCCCAAGGCCTGCAGAATTTTTCTTGCAGGGAGTTGGGTCTTTGTTGCCATTAATTGAAAATATTGAGTCAGTTGTTTTTGCTTGTATGGTGTGAGATAAGCCATCTGGGCCATTGTGTTCAAGCTGGCACCCAGGAATATTATCTGTTGTGAGGGCACTAGTTTTGATTTCTTTTCGTTTACTGTGTACCCCAGGCAACTTAACTGTTTTACGTACGCCAGATGCTTTAGTAGAATGTCCTTGCTCTCTGCTTGAATCAGGCAGTCGTCCAGGTATGGATAAATTTGATTTCCTTTTTGCCTGCAAAATGCAATTACTGGTGCCAGGCACTTTGTGAAGACCCTGGGCGCAGTAGATAAGCCCAAAGGGCAGTGCAGAGAATTGATAGTGCATTGAACCTGCTAGAAATCTGAGGTATCTTCTGCAGTTTTGTCTGATAGGGACATGCAGTATGCCTCTTTGAGGTCCAAAGTCACGAGCCAAGCTTTCTTGCCCAGCATGGGAAGAAGCCGCTGTAGTGTCAACATCTTGAATTTCGGAACATCCAGTTAAGTGTTTAGTGTAGAAAGGTCCAGAATGGGTCTCCAGGCTTTGTTCTTTCTGGGAACCAGAAAGAGTCTTGAGTAAAATCCTTGTCCTTGTTCCTGTGGTGGTACCTTTTGAATAGCTCATGTCCATGAGTGTTGTAATTTGTTTTTGAGCCTCTGCCCATTGATTTGGTGGCAGATTTGGCATTCCTTTTAGCCATGGCAGGGTGTGAAAATGGAACCTGTAACCTTAAGATACAATGTTGAGAACCCATTTGTCTTTGGTGATGCAATGCCAGTTGTGATAAAAAGTGCCAGTTTTCCTCCTATGGGGGCTGCCAAGAGAGAGCTGTTTGGCAGCTGCAGTGGAAAGTCATTGAGGCTGTTTTTTATAAGGTTGAGGCCTGTCTTCCCCTTCTTTCTGGCCTGGTGTGCCCCATTGTCGAGGCCTGTAAGGGCCTTGTGTCTGACCTCTACCTCTTGGATGTCTGTATCTGCCCCTTTGAGGTCTATCTGTGACTGGAAAGGATCAATTCTTTGTTGGCCAATTTCTGCTAAAACGAGGAGGCTGAACCTGTAAGAAATCTTTCACCGTTTGCATAGATTTTGCCTTATCCTCCACCTTCTTTAATACCTCCTCTGCCTCAACTCCAAATAGCACATCCCGCTACAAAGGTGCATCCAATAATTTGACCTTAACATGATCTGGTAACGCATGTACTTTTAACCAAGCATGCCTTCTAATGACAGAGCCTGTAACTGCTGCTCTACAGGAGGCCTCTAAGGAATCAAACCCACATTGCAAAGTATGTTTTCCCACTTGTTCAGCTGCATGCAATAAATCCTGCATTTCTTTTAAGTTAGGAGGATCTGAATCTGGAAGCATCTTTTGTTTCAACTGAGACAGCAAAAATTGCTGATATTTTAGCATATAAAACTGGCAAATTCAAGGCTCTCATTGCTAAAGTTGCAGATGTATATACCTTCTTTCCCCATCTGTCTAATGCTCTGGAATCTCTGTCAGAGGGAACTGGGTTTTTTGCTGATGAGGCCTTAATCCCTTTGGGTCCCTGACAAATATTTTCAGGGTCAGCAACAGGGCTTTTGTACAGAAATTTGTGAGAGTCAGGGACTCTGTAATATCTATCAGGTTTCACTGGGGCTGGGGGTAAGGAGTCAGGGTTCAAACTGGATTCAGTGTACACATCATCCACAATGTCTAAAACTGGTGGGATAGCAAGGGGTCTGTGTTGAGGCAATAAAAGGAAGTCTCTGAGCCTTTTCTTGGATTCTGAGTAATCCTGGCCTTCCCAATGGAAATGCTCCCTCGTGGTATGTAAGGTCTCCCCAAAGGAGTAATCCTCAGGCGGAGAGGCTGATGGGATCGATTCCTCAGCAGCAGAATCCTCATAAGGGGGTAAAGAATATCCTAGGTCCGAGGAAGAGTCTGAGGAAATGGACACCTGGTCAGAAGATTCATAGTCTGCATCCTGTCTGGGCCTTTTATCAGGAGGGGGATGGGACCCCCTGATCAGGGTGATTAGATCCTCGGCCATTTTTAGCATTCGTTTCTTAGGCATGGAAGCCTGTCCTGGAGAGAGTTGTGTCTGTTTCTTTGCTTTTAAGGGGGGCTTAGACTTAGCAGAGGGTTTAATGGTTAACTGGGAAGGTCTGAAAACACCCTCTGTAGCTGTGGATTGCTCAGTAGGTTTAGGATCGGTAAGCTGAAGACCTAGTGTGTCCGAAGGCCCAGCCAGCTCCACGTGGGAGTCGGAGGCGGTCTGTGGTTCTGTGGAAGCGGTCGTCAGGGGCTGCATAGGCGCCTTGCTGCAAACCGGAGAACCGGCGACCGGCCTAGAAGAGGCCTCGTCGTCCGTTTTGGGCCTCGGATGCCTGTCCTTGTCCTTGCGCTTTTTATGCATTGCGGTCGTCGGAATTTCCGACGGCATGGTGTAATTGAATTTTCTACCAAAATAATGTCGGGCAAAATCAAACCGACATTTAATAGTGCGCTTGTTAAACCTAGCACAAAACCGACAACCAGTGACGTCGTGGTCAGGGCCTAGGCATGGAATACAATAGGAGTGGAAATCCTTATGAGGTATTTGCTTCCCACAAGAAATACAGTTATTAACTTTTACTGACATCAGTCTGAGGCAAGAAAAAGTTTCCCCAATGGGGTACTTAGCTTTTTTAGAAGACTTCAGTTCTGGATTCGGAATGAAAATGTCAGGAGTCGGCCGACCGGCACTTGCGAACTGCTTCTGCTTCGGGCACCGCGTGGCAAGAAAGACTGAAGAAAATGGCATTGGCTGCATCTTTTATACTCCTGTCGCACAGACGTCAGGGAGGAGGCGACAGCAACTGACGCTGGACCAAGACTTTGGAACTCTGGCCGATTGCGGGACCGCCTGATGGCAGGATAACCCAAGTGTGATGACTGCAGCAGTGTAACACGATGAACATCCTGGGAATATGAAACATTCTATATACCCCATTCATCAATTTACTTCGATCATCCCATTGGTTGATAATCTGGGTAGTAGAAGGACGAAACACAAATTCAGAACTTAAAGGGGCATTCAAAATCTTTTTTATATCCTCAGAAAAATTCTAGTTATGTAACCAAGCACACCTTTCTCAATACAATAGCAGCAGCTGCATTTCTAGAAAATGTGTTTGCTCCATCCAAGACACTCAAAGCATGTTCCGAAACCTGAGTCACATTAGAAATAATCTCATTCAAATAACACTTCTGTTCAGCAGGCAGAGAAGCACCAAAGTCATCTAAACTGTAAACATTTTGCAAAATAAATTTCTACATAAAGCCATGATAATTTAAAATTCTGAAAACTAAATTATTAGAGTAAGTCAACTTTTTACCCCTGAGATTTTAGCCCCTTGCCAATTTTTTTCCAGTGATATAGCATTAAGAAGAAGCCAACACTCTCGTTAGAATTGTCAGCTGGAGAAACTGCAGCTGGGTAAGCTCACAAAGGAGCAAACACAGCGACAAAAGTATAGTTGTGTAAAATCTTACCATAAGAGTAGACGTCCTTCTCTTCATTGCTGCAGTACTCTCTACAATAGGGGTCCCCTGCAAAGGGCAGCCAGATGTCCGGCCAGTATACCAAAGCCTTTTATTTTGTAATGGGTACAACATGTGTTGCACATATGCTACCCTTGTACGGTGTAAGGCATAAAGGTGATGTCCGGATGTACCACTCAGAGAAATGAAAAGCCCCAGTAGGAATGACAGCCCAAGGTTACTAGTAGGTAACAAGCACATCCAGAAGGGAAAAGAATCGGGGAGGAGGGAAGGAGCGAATACTGCAACAATGAAGAGAAGGACATCTACTGTTATGGTAGGATTTCACACAAATGTACTATGTTATTCCATATCACTATTGCAGTATTCTTTACAATGGGAAGAGTGCAATAGCACAGGAAGAAGATTAGGATGAGGAAGGGCCAGCACAGCCCTATAGGAAACCGTGGAGAATAGCCCTGGCAAAGCCAGCTCTGGTCCTAGAAATCACATCCAAATTAATAGTGCTTGGTAAAGGTTTGCACAGAAGTCCGGGTAGCTGCACCAGTTCTTAAATACTGTATTTTTACATATTTGTTTTTATTGATATGTGTATTGGCTTTTTTAATGAATTAGTATTTAATTAACTAACTGACTAAGGTATTTTACTGGCTGCGTGATTAAAATGTGATGTATAAATAAGCTTGTATTTTATTTGATTTTAACACTGATGAAGGGTTTGTGACCCAAAAGCTTTGTTGTTATTAATAACTACTATTGATATGCTGCAGAGTTTGTTTATTTTGTTTTTTACCGAGAAGAACAGGGCAAAGATAGTCAGACAGCACCTGGTTTGTCAAGAAAAGGAGGCTTCTGAGTAGGAGACGTTTGGGTAGCCTTAACAGGGGGAGCCCTTCTACCTCCCTTTTTACTTTTGGGGGAAGGGTGAGACTGTCTGCAGATAAAGGCAGTCTTGTTAGGGTAATTCCTCTGAAACATGGGAACAGGAGAAACACAAATATGCTTCAACTCACGTAAGGCCGTACCCTTTTTTGCAGGGACTTAACTCCACAGCAGCAGCACCACACAAATGCTTATTATCCAGAGGTGTATCCATAAGTTTAGGCTTGATATCATCAGGCAAAGGCTGAAATTTGAGCCAGGAATACCTCCTCAAAACAGATCCAAAAGCAGCAGCCCTAGATGAGGCATCAGCTGCAGCATAGTTGTATTTAATGGAATAGCAAGCTACTTCGGAGGATGTCTCTTGCAAGGCAAGAGCAGAGATCATCCCTTCAGAATTTGGAAGATCTGAAATGGCTTGGCAGGCCTGAGACAGAAGAGCCAAGACATAACTGGTTATGTGTGTCTGACAGTTCACAGCTCTTAAGGCTAGGGTAGCATAAGTATACACCTTCTTATCCAGTCTCTCCATGCTAATGCTGTCCTAATCACAAGAAGCAACTTAGTTGAAGGCAACAGTTTAGAGAGCTTATCAGAAGCCAGTGACACCACAGAAAGGTCAGCTGAGGGACACTTGTAAAGAACCTTGCAGTCATCAGGCACTTTATAACACCTTATCAGATTTCTTGGGAGCAGAGGGTTGGGAATATGGAGCCCATGAAGCAGTGGAAAAAGCATCCAGCAGGGCACAACAGAAGGAAAAGATGAGGGCCTAGGAGACTCCATCTGCAGAAGCTCGTAGTACCTCTTCTGAACATCTAACACCTGAGCACAGTCCCATTTGAAAGATTCCATCATTATGGAAAGAAAATGGTGTCAACCAAATGAAATCTCCTCAAAAGGAGAGTCAGGACTGACAGACTCATCTTCCTCAGAACCACAGTTTAATGGAGAAGGAATATGAGAGGAATAAGTCAGGGACTCTTTATGAGAATCATCATCATCAGAGAATCCAGCTCCCTAAGCCTATTACAAGGGGTAGAAGACCAAGGAAAAGCATGGAATAGAACCCCCCCGTGGATGCTTCAGATCCATAAGGGCATTAAACAGGCCTTGAGTGAAGCTTTGCCAAACAGTCTGAGGATCTTTAGTACCAGAATTAAATGTGTTTAATCTTCTGCTTCTTTTTAAGCAGAATGTCAGCCTTAAACAAACAATTTAGGAAACTCTGACCCCTGACAACACTCTATAAATCATAGTCAGAACCTCTTCCTTCACTAATATCTGAGGAACACTCCTAGGCCCTTCAGTAGTGAACAGCCACAGTTTCCCCTATACATTTGAAGCAGGCATCTGCAAGACCTTCATGAATGTCTGTGAAGTTGGCTCCATGCCAGCCTCCGAAGCGGTCACTGCAGAGGAATCCAAGAAGAAAACTGGATGACCCTCCAGACTTTCACCACTCTCAAGAAAGACATCCAGTGGAGGTAGTACAGCCAAAGAATCAACCAAGATTTCTTTGTCTTCTTCCTAGACGGCTGACCCCCAGGCCAGGAAGATCCTTCCAAAGTGTCTTTAGCCACTAGTTTAAGTCATTGTTTCTCCAAGTAAATTCCAAGGGAAGAAAGCAGACTACACAATGTCTTAGGGATGAAAGATTGACAAATCTCAAGACGTATGACCATGGGAAGTGCCTAAACAGAACAAATGCTGCTCTTTATGATCTTTATTGGGAATGTCTCCCCTGCACTGGTATTTCCTCTTTCTCGGTGAAATGAAACCAACAACCAGAACAAGGCAAAACAAAGATAAGAAAATAATAATTAAAAAACAATGGGGCACTTATGTGAAAGCGGTTTGGTAACCGGCAGACAAACGAGCATGTAACTGACGATCAAACACAGTGTTTGGACTGGCGGCAAAGAAGTTCTGAGGATGGTACATCCAGATGTGACCTTTATGCCGTATGCAGTGCACGGGGAGCATACATGTGACCTACAGTGTGCCCATTATAATCTAAAGGCTTTAGTATACTGGCCGGACATTGGGTTGACCTTGGTAGGGGATCCCTATTGTAAAGAATATGGCAATAGTGATAATGGAAGGACATATCAGAACATACCAGAGTACACCTTGTATTTCCTCATAGCCTTTTTTTTTAGGAACTGGGTCACTAGTCAGTGGGGTTTTGCATGCAGTTTTATAGATATCTTCAAAGTTTAACACAGGAGGAACAGCCAAAACATTTGGAATCTCATCCTCAGTAAGATCATAAACTCTGCTAATCTCTGGAGTAGCTCCAGATTGCTTTCAGTCAAATACATCTCTAAACCTAGCTAGCATTTGGGGAGAGGTGAGTACTTGCTTAGGTTTTTCAACCTGTTCACTTTACGAAGAATCCGACTGGATGAACACTGTGTTCATTACACTCTGCATCAGCACCCCCATCAAAATCTGTGGTCATACTCATCCTGGACAGGAGGACAGTCAGCAAGATTAGCGGACTCTAAACAAGCTTAGCTAAAGGACCAGTTATTGTTGTACAGAATTAAAAATCTACCATCTCTCATAAGATTTATTTAATTTTCAAAGTAAATAACTTGTATATATTTTTTACATGAACATGTTTTTATACAGAAAAGGTGAATAGATTATATAAAAGAATCTATGTGCTTCAATTTGTTACTGCACAAAGAGATGCAAATAATGCTTTACTCAGACTTACTTTTATTTGTAGAGGTTTTAATAAATTTGTATTTTCAGTGTTTGTTTAGTTTTTAATAATAGGGGTAGTGCTTTTGAAACACTACTTGAAGAAAAAAGAACTTCTGTGAGGGTCTATATTATATTATTGAAAAGACAGGTCAGCGAATGGCACTTGCATTGAAAATGCCGTTTAGACAATTTGCTCTTTTGGGGGCTACACCCCCCACACCTCCGCTAATTATATATACCAACTCAGAGATCGCACTACAGTGAGGAAAGGGCAAATTTTCCGATCTTCACTGTACCGCAATCTCACTATGAACGGTTTGCTGAATGGCATTTTCAAAGTGCGTGCCATTCGCTGACTTGTTTCGATAATATGATATAGACCCCTTCTGCGACAATTAGAATTAAATGCTGCACACCAAACTTTTGATTGAATGATGAAATCAGTGTTTTAAAATTAAGACCTTTATAATTTTTTTGACATTCTTTGAATTTTGCATTAATCACATGACATTTATCACACAATTTAGTTTATGTTATTTAAAGAGTTGTGTTGAGCAGATTTTTCTGAAGAAGTGTGTGTGTTCTGCTTGGATGAAAACACTAAAAAAACATAAATGTTAATTGTAGAGATTTTTGTATCTACATCCCAATATGTTTTCCATCTATGGCACATATTTATTTTCTTTTTTACTAGTTTTATTTCCTATCTTCACACCGACTTGTTTTTGTGATATTCCTGTTTTACTCACTAGAAGAGTGTTTCTTTTATCAAAGAAGCTTAGAGTATCTGAAGTGTGTTTGCCCTTTTCAAGGCCATGGGGAAGAGTTAAGTTGCTTTTGAATTACCAGAAGCTCATCCTTGATTGATAGATCCATGGGGGAGGGTGCAACAATCCATGGCTCAATCACCTTTGCCCAAGGTACTCATTTAGACATGCATCTAAAAGTTTTACCAAACACTTGTCATTCGATAACAAGGATCACTGTCCTCATCTGTCTCATAAGAAATGGATAAGGCTATTCAGACTCTTCAAACATGAGACGAAGGTAACGTGGACAAGGTGTGACAGAGAGGCTTGCTAAGGTTGCTTGTATGATGACATCCCCTGGGCCAGCTCTCATTCTCAGAGTAGCATATTGAGGACAAGGGAACCAATGGGTGTGGCTGACAGTGGTAGACTTGACTGTCAGCAGTCACAATGACAAAAAGCACATAGGTAAAATCAATGGAAGTTTTCAAGATATGTATAAGAATTAAGATTCAAACTATGTTATCAGCAGAAATGAACTGCTAAGCTGAAATGGCAAGTGCTCTCATGCATATGGGGTGTCATGCCATGGTATGCACTGAAACACCAAGCAAGTGTACCCTGACAGCAGGAGCTTCCAAGAAATTCTGCCAGGTAGGGATGGAAGGAGAATATGAATAAAAGCAGAGGACCCATCAAGGAGGTTCACTGATGTTAAATCATAGGGTTCTAAGCCAACCCAAAACAAGGAGAAAAGATATTTGTCTACAATAAACTCCTAAACCTGTCTGTTTAACAGTTGCTGTAAGGTCATTTGAAGTTGGAATGTTTAAGCTACCAATGAGTCTAAGAAAGTGGAAAAATCACACAAGGTTTCTAACCTCAGGCAACTGCCAATGACCATTTGGCAAAGGTAGATGCAACAGATATAATGGATGGGTGGTTACTGTACACAGCAGCACTGACATTACTAAATAAGCCATGGAGTGCAATAAAAGAATCGTCCCCTGCTGCTACAGGAAGAGTCTAAGTGTAAAAACAGGGCATACCTCCAAGGCTATTGTATCTGAGAGTCTAAAGAACAACACTGCTTTATATGGAGCAAATCTGACATTTGTTTTCCATGAGTAAACAGGTTTAAAACCTTAACAGTGACAAAATATGATCAGTGGTACAAAAGAAGGACGGACTGAGTTCATGTACATTAACAAAAGCAAAGAAGAGTGTTTTAAGATTCTCATAAAACTTAGCACGTCCTAAAGGAGACTACACGAATTCCTACTTCACAAGGAATTTACAAACAGGTATTTAGCAGAAGGCAGTATACTCAGACAGCATTTAAACTCCTTAAATGAAGAGTCATTAGCAAGATGGCTCTCGAACCATGCAAGTGACTACTTCATCTAGTTACAAACTGAAGACATGGTAAATCATGGTAGTATAAACATTGCAAATACAAACAGAGGAAGAAAAAAAGTGATATGTGTGGACATCCTACGGCTAGGTCATGATGGTAGCACATTGCCTGTACAAACCACATGATGTTCTCTTGATAATATAGCTTAGAAAAAAGTTGCACATAGCCTCAATTTTATAACAGAGTCAGTAAAACAAAATCAGAAAAATTGCCTTACCTCAGACACCTTCTTCTTTATTTCGCTACACACAGTGTCACACTGCAGTTGTGACTCTCCTTTCTGAACCTTGCTGCACAATACTTCCTAAAATTAAAAACAGCATTAAACTATCTGTAGTATTTAGGTAACAGTTTAACCTTTACAGCACTGCAATACTACTTACTATACTGAGGAAGGAAACTCCAACCACTAGTGTGAGAGCCACTCTTGGCAACTATCAGAATTCCACTAGACAGAGTTCTAAATTACAGGAAATCAAACAATGACCCTAGGGTGAAATGGATACTCTGGTTTAAATCACAGGACAACCAGACAATACTATGAAAGAGAACAGCTCAACACATTATTGCTTGACACCTCCAGAGTCTACTTTTGAGTTGGCTTGCTGAGCATGTGCAAACCAATACACGAATTTCCTAAGGAGTCAGAAGCAATGCTTGCTCTGCCCTTCTCAAAGTGCAGATCAATTCAGAATGCCAGCTCTGTGGCAAATGGGGATAAAGCCCTGACTATGCCACAAGCAACCCACGTTTGACTAGTGACTTAGGGGCCTGTAGGAGCTAGTCAGGGAGAATGAGAATGAGTGGCTGCTACTGGCACACCAGTCCTGGGCGAGGGGTGGTTCTGATTTGCCACATGACTGACACCTAGCAGGAACACTGTGTGTTACACCTAGTGGAATCCAAGGAAACTTGGCCTTCTCTGTCTGAATGTATTTATAAGCTGAGTGGAACTCAGGAAAAGGCAATAGCGGAGCTCAAAATAGCTGCCAGACAGACAGAGTTGGCCACTCTCATAAGACTAGCAAACTTGTCTGCTCCCTGACACTAACTCTTACCAGGGAATGGAGGGCAGATTGGGAGTCATAAGCAAGAATAAATGGGTCAAGGGGCTCTTACTTAGCCCAAGAATATCTGTCTCCCACCCCCCCAGGAAAAAAATAGAAATTGGTGAGTTGGGTGCAGGTACATGAGCCATCTGGTGATGTCATGCGGGGAGCAAAAACATGAACATTGATCAGTGTGGTCAACTGTTCAGGTAAACTAACTAACTGAAAGGCAATCAATTAAGTATTATTCAACACCAAGCAAGTACTCAGGTGTCAGAATGAAGAGAAAGTACAGTTTTGTACCTACCATAAATGTAGATGTTAGAGGGCTATTACAGCTGCAGTAATTACATATGGGTTTTCTGCCGGCAGGCGGTCCCTCGGTCGGCCGAATTCGAAAGTCTTGGTCCGGCGTCGGTTGTTGTCGCGTACTCTTCTGACGTCAGGAAGGCTAGAGTATAAAAGACACAGCCGACGCCATCTTCTTCAGTCTTTCTTGCCCCAGATGTCAGGTGCCCCCAAAAGGAAGGCAATACATAAATTAGTGTAATACACAAAAGTAAGCAAATAAAACATAGTAGGATAACCCAGTGAGCAGGTATGAATAGGTATTCAAACCCCAAGGTCTTACCAAGAGGGAAGGAGGGTGGGAAACCTGTACTGCAGCTGTAATAGCCCTCGAACATCTACATTTATGGTAGGTACAAAACTGTACTATGTTCATCGTGCATTACAGCTGCAGTAATTACATATGGGTAGAATCCCAAAGCTATGTATAGGGTGGTAGGTACTATACGGAACTGGGTTGAGCTAGAATGCCCTGCAAAACTGCAGTGGCAAAGCCTGCTCTAGTTCTGGAGTATAAAGGCAGATGGTAATGCTTTGTGAAGGTATGTACAGAACTCCAAGTGGCTGCCTCCAAGATATCTTTAGTAGGCACTCCTCTGAGGAAGGCTGTAGAGGTGGCTGTGGCCCTAGTGGAGTGTGATCTGATACCAGTAGGTACGAGCTTTCCATGATGGGAATAACAAAGCGTATGCAGTGACCAATCCACTTGGAAATGGTCTGTTTAGTTACAGGTTTCCCTTGACCCCCCACAGCATAGGAAACTAGGAGTTGATCTGATTTTCTGAATGACTTGGTTCTGTCCAAGTAGTAATGTAGCTGCCTATGGATATCTAAAGAATGAAGCAGCCTCTCCCCTTTGTTTTGAGGATTAGAGTAGAAGGTAGGAAGGTGGATGGCCTGGTTTAGGGCTACCCTAGATACTACTTTAGGCATAAAGGAGGGGTTAGTACGCAGGGGAAACCCTGTCCTGATGGAATATGAGGAATGGCTGCACTGCCATGAGGGCCTGTAACTCAGATACCCTACGAGCTGAAGTGATGGCCAGGAGAAAAGCTGTTTTCCAGGACAAATATTGTAATTCTGCTGAAGCAGCTGGTTCAAAGGGAGGCAATGTCAATTTTTCCAGAACATAGTTAAGGTCCCAAGCTGGTACTGGTTGTTTCCTTGGAGGCCTTATGTTCTTCGCCCCTCTGAGGAACTGTCGCAGTAGTGGGTGTGAGAATAAAGGAGGGTCCATATTGAATTCTGCAGATATTGCTGAGGCATGTATCTTGATTGAGGAAAAGGAAAGTCCCTTGCTCAAAAGTTCAGTTAGGTACTGTAAAATCTGAGGCAGGTTTAATTTTCTAGGATCCTGTCCTCGTTCTTCATTCCAACAGCAAAACCGCTTCCATTTTGCGGAGTAAGCTTTTCTTGTAGATGGTCTTCTAGCCTCCAAGATGACATCCTGCACTTCTTTGGAGAGTAGTGCCTGATGTGAAGTTAAGGAATTTTCCATGCAGCTAGACTGAGAGTTTTCAGCTGACTGTGAAGAGTTTTGAAATTGTTCTGCGTCAGCAGTAGAGGTGTTAGAGGCAGGGGCCACGGAGGGGTGTGTGTTAGGCTCCTCAATAGTGGATACCAATGTTGTCTCGGCCAATCTGGAGCAATCAGTATCATCCTTGGCTTGTCTGTTCTTGCTTTCAAAAGCACCTTGGGCAGCAGAGGTAGTGGTGGGAATGCATAAACTGACCAAGTTGTCCATGTGAATGAAAGGCGTCCACTTTCCAAGCCTTTGGGTGGAAGGTCCTTGAGCAAAACTTTTAATTGATGATTTTGTGGGAGGCAAAAGGTCTATGTCTGGCCTTCCCACGCTTGAACAATCTCTGTGAATACGTGTGGATGTAGCTTCCATTCGTGAGGGTCTGTCATATGCCTGCTCAGAGTGTCTGCCAGTGTGTTTTCCATTCCTGGTAGGTACTGAGCCTGGAGTTCTATTTGTCTTTCCAGAGCTAGATTCCAAAGAGTCATGGTTAATCTGCACAAGGGGTATGAATGAGTCCCTCCTTGTTTGTTTATGTACCACATTACTGTGGTGTTGTCTGTTCTTATGAGCAGCTGTCCTGGATGCAGGAATTCTCTGAACGCTGAAATTGCATTTATTACTGCCAGCATTTCTTTTTGATTGATGTGAAGGTGCTTTTCTGTTTTGTGCCATCTGCCCTGAATGCACCTGTCCTTCATGTGCGCCCCCCAGGCGTAATCTGAAGCGTCTGTGGTTATGACTTGTGTAGCTTGAGGCTTGCAGAATGGGAGGCCTTTGTTTACTTGGCATGCTTGGGCCCACCATATGAATTCCTTTTGTAGACATGGAATTATTGGAATCTCCACTTCTAAGCTGTGACTGTGTTGAGACCATAGATTTTTTAGGTACCATTGAAGTTTCCTCATGTGCAGCTTTGCACATGGGATTAGAAGAATGCAAGATGCCATGAATCCCAGAGCCTGCAGGATTTTCCTTGCAGTAAGCCTGGTACTTTTTGCAAGCATTTTGAAGTAATGAGATAGTTGCCCTTGTTTTTCTGTTGTTAGGTACGCCATCTGGGTGTTTGTGTCCAAGTTGGCACCCAGGAAGGTAATTTTCTGAGAGGGTGTTAGTTTTGATTTCTCCTTGTTGATGGTGTATCCCAGAGAAAGCAGTAAGCGTGTCACATATGCCAGATGTTTGAGAAGTCTGAGCTTGCTGTCCGCTTGGATCAGGCAGTCGTCCAGATAAGGGTAAATTTGTATCCCTTGAAGTCTGCAGTATGCAATCACTGATGCCAGGCACTTGGTGAATACTCTGGGCAGTAGATAAGCCAAAGGGCAATGCAGAGAATTGATAGTGATTTGAACCTGCAAGAAATCTGAGGTATCTTCTGCAATTTTGTCTGATTGGGACATGCAGGTATGCCTCCTTGAGGTCCAATGTTACCAGCCAAAACCCCTTGCCCAGCATGGGAAGGAGTTGCTGTAATGTGAGCATCTTGAATTTTGGCACTAGAAGAAATGTGTTGAGAATGGATAAGTCCAGAATGGGTCTCCAGTCGCTTCCTTTTCTTGGCACCAGAAAAAGCCTTGAATAAAAACCTTGTGCTTGTTGGTGCGTAGGTACCTTTTGTATAGCCCTCATGTTTAGGAGCTTTGCGATTTGTAGTTGTGCCTCTACCCTTTGATTTTGTGGTAAGTTTGGCATGCCTCTCATTTTTGGTAGAGTGTGGAAATGAAATTTGTAGCCTCTGTTTATTATGTCCAGAATCCATTTGTCTGTTGTGACAATATACCAATTGTTTGCAAATAGTGCCAGTTTTCCTCCCAAAGGTGCTGCCAGTTGAATTCTGCTTGGCATGGAAATGAGGGAGTCATTGAGATTGCTTTCTGTACTGTTGTGCACTGTCGTCACCACTTCTTGGTGTTGGTGATTGCCATTGTCTGCCTCTGTAGGATCCTTGGGGTTGTCCTCTGCCCCTTCCGCGTCTGTATCTGCCCCTTTGGGCTTTGTCAGTGGTTGGAAAGGACCAGTTTTTTGACGGCCAATTCCTGCTGAACCTTGGTGGCTGAACCTGTAAGAAAGCTTTGACAGTTTGCATAGATTTTGCCTTTTCTTCCATTTTACGTAAAATATCCTCAGCATTACCACCAAAAAGAACATCCTTATGTAACGGTGCATCTAGAATTTTTGCTTTCACCTGATCTGGAAGATTTTGTTCCCTTAGCCATGCATGTCTGCGAATGACTGCTCCAGTGGCGGCTGATCTGCTGGAGGCCTCTAGTGCATCATAACCACATTGTAAGGTGTGCTTGCCCACTTGCTCAGCACTATGCATCATATCCTGCAACTCTTTTAAATCTGGTTGTTCAGGTTGTGACATTTTGTTTTTAATTGTGATAACAGAAATTGCTGATATTTAATCATATGAAACTGGCAGTTTAAGGCCCTCATGGCAAGGGTGGCCGAGGTGTAAACCTTCTTTCCCCACCTTTCTAGTGATCTAGATTCCCTTTCCGTAGGTAGTGGATTCTTGGCCGTGGAAGCCTTAATTCCTTTAGGGCCTTGAGAAATAGTTTCAGGGTCTGCATTATGGCCTTTATAGAGGAACTGATGGGAATTAGGAACTCTGTAATACCTATCCGGCTTAACTGGTGCAGGAGGCAGAGAATCAGGATTTAAACAGGCCTCCGAGTATACATCATCCAAAACCTCCAAAACAGGAGGAATAGCCAGAGGTCTATGCTGAGGTAACCAGAGGAATTCCCTAAGCCTTTTCTTGGAGTCTGAAAAGTCTTGGCCTTCCCAATGGAAGTGCTCTCTCAAGGAGTGTAAAGTTTCCCCAAAGGAAAAATCCTCAGGGGGGGATACAGAAGGAATGGACTGCTCTGCATCCGAATCCTCAAAAGGTGAATAAGACTGTTCTTCAGCATCAGAATGTTCTGATAAAATGGATTCTTGGTCAGAAGGAGGAGAATCCTCCTCTACTCTGGGTCTCTTGTCCGGAGGGGCCTGTGAGCCTCTGATAAGAGTGATCAGGTCTTCAGCCATTTTAAGCATGTGCTTCTTAGGCGTGGGCCCAGGTCTTGGGCCTTGTGAGGCAGGCCTAGAAAGATGCTTGGCTGATTTGGCTTTTGTAAAGGCCTTGATGGAGAAGGAAGATGAAGGCCTAAATACACCATGGGTGGATGTAGATCTATCCACATTGGTGGGTTCGACATGAACAGGGGCTTCGGTAGTAGTTTGGGAAAGGACCGAAGAACCAGCGGTCTCAGGTACAGAAGACCCCGCCGAGGGAGTGTCGTCGGTAGTCAGGGACTGCAAAGGCGTCTCACTGAGAACCGGCCCACGTGGAGCTTGTTTCGGCGTGGTGTCGGTGGAGACCGCAGTTCTCGACTGACGGTCCTTTTCTTTGCGTTTTCTGGACATAGCGGTAGTCGGAGTATCCGATGACATTTTATAATTAAACGCTTTGCCAAAATAGTGTTGGGCGAACTCCGCCCGACCCTTGATAGTGCGTTTATTGAAGGTAGCACAAAAGCGGCAGCCCGAGACGTCGTGGTCTGGGCCCAAACAAGGTATGCAAAGGGAATGGAAATCCTTATGCGGTATTTGCTTCCCACAAGAAATACAATTATTAACTTTTTCTGACATCGGTCTGAGGCAAGAAAAGGTTCCCAACGGGTACTTAGCTTTAATGAAGACTTCGGTTCCGAAATTCTTTCGTAATTCAGGAGCTGGCCGACCGGCACTTGCGAACTGCTTCTGCTTTGGGCACAGCGCGGCAAAAAAGACTGGAGAAGATGGCGTCGGCTGTGTCTTTTATACTCTAGCCTTCCTGACGTCAGAAGAGTACGCGACAACAACAGACGCCGGACCAAGACTTTGGAATTCGGCCGACCGAGGGACCGCCTGCCGGCAGAAAACCCATATGTAATTACTGCAGCTGTAATGCACGATGAACATCAACTGTCCTCAAAAGTCAAACTAGTTCTGCAGTTTTACTGCTGACTAAACTGGAGTGCGACTTACTGGCAGCAATAAAAAAGGGGGACGGGAATACATCATTTCTAGCTGCTGCTTAAAATAGCTGTACGACTTTAAATCATTTCCTATTCTTGAATCCTCTGTATGGCTGCCTCCTTTAAGCAGAACTCCTTTATAACAGCATTCATATAATCTGTACACTGAACAGAGACTAATAACTCAACCCTAATACCACATTTCTGTGCATTATCATTCAGCAGCACTTATCTGCAGTTTAGCACCATGACTACTGCGGAAACATATATAAGATAACAATTCAAACTGGCATACAAACAGGCAGTGATCTGAATCAAAATTAGCCAGTGTTCCTTCTTTCCAAGAGTTACCTTGCTCAAATTCTTAGTAAGATAGATAAGGGGTACATAAATATTTAAAGTCTTCTTTTTTCTACCTTATATTGTAAACTATCTGACATATGGAAATATTTCACATTCAAATCTGAGAGCTGTTGCCACATATTTTATTACCACAGGAATATGTCATTAGAGGAGTGTAAAGTGACAGCTCAAGTGTAGCATGACCTAATGGCAATTATACGATGCTGCAGCTCCTACAGACATCATCATAAATGTTACCCAGTGCCACACTGTTTTTATGCCTTTTACCCCTCATCCCATACCCTCCTTTTTTTCCATTCAGAGTCAATATCTACATTTAAAAGTAACAGAAACTGTAAAGGCATCAATATAAGTTTGTTCTAACTCCATCCATCCATAACCCATTTTTCCTATTTTGCACATGGGGTCGAGGTATCACTTCAACAGTGACAATCATCTAGAGCCAAGGTTTACACAGCCGGGTGGCTAAGTTGATAATACTAGCTGGAGGTCCTGTTTGTGAAGCACAGCCTCCTCTGTGCTTGAACCTTTCTCAACAGTTAAAGTCTATACACAGTATTGTATCTGTCAAGTGCTGAACTTCATATGTTTGTATCATCACTAACACAAATTCAAATCTACAGAAAATATCATGCCTTGTATGCATGGTACTAGCAGTTTGGCTAAAAGTTAATGTGTCTTTAGGCTACTACTGATTCATTCTGAATGCTTACAAGGTCAGTCTCTCCAAACTTAGATGGAGTCCAACTTTTTTCTTAAATACCTTTTCTTTCCACCATGCCTGTCAACCATATTTGCTGCCACTACCATGCCCATTTGTGTCCCATCACCATGGTCAAACTTGTTCATGCCACAGCTTTTATCCAGGCAGTTATGAGTGGTCTTTCCATTTTCTGACCCTACCACCTCCTGTGGATTTGCCTTCCCCTCTGGCAAGCACATTCCAGGAAATGGCCCATAGTGGGTGCCATGCAAATGCAGCCTGGCAGTACTAAACACACATCCTGATCCCATCTGCTGCATGCCATGAACCTGTCCAGTACCTTCTGGTACTACAGTGGGATGGATTACCTTCCTCCTCCAGAATGAATGAACAGGCATAAGCTGCTCACTCCCATCTTCCCTAGCTGGTTCCTCCAGTAGCTGTGTTACTAACTGATTTCAAGTCACCACAAATTCATCCGTCTGCACCATACAGCCAACATTTCAACATTCTAATTCTATATTTAGTAAGGGTGCTCATAATCTGTTAGTGTAGGAATTAAACATAATGAATACAAATCACCGAGGTAATGTGAGACTCAGGTCTAGTCACTCGGTGTAAAAACTGGCTCTATGTGATTTGGTCATGTTGACTAATGTCTCCAAAAAATGGGAATGTGTACTTGCTGGCAAGTGGATTCAGGACCCAGCCTACTCCAACCTATGCTAGGGAATCATGCTAATGGTAGGAAGGGTATATGTGCCCCTCTTGGCCAATGTGTGCCTGCCATAAGGCCTAGCAGCGCTGTGTCAATAAACTACTAGCCGGATGGTGTCCAATTCCCATCATGGGTTACCTGGGATAGCTCTGTTGAGCAAAAACTGGACTAAAACCAATAAATTTGCCAAACACTGAACTAAGAATTGCCACACTCAATGTAGGTTCACTGACAGGATGTAGCTTGGAAGTGGAGGACATGATGGCAAGGAGAAGGGTGCTGGACATCTTGCGTATTCAGGAGACAAGATGGAAGGGCAGTGCAGCAAAGCCACTTTGCTTGGGATCTACACCCTACTACTCAGGAGAAGGACAGACTAGAAATGGTGTGGGAATTGTGGTGAGGGAAAAGCTTCAGAAGACAGTGAGGGATGTCATCAGAATTGGTGACAAGAGACATGGCACTGTTCATAATCTCAGCCTATGTCCCAGAGCAGGGTTGTGATAGCAAAGAAAAGTGCAATCAAACAGCAGTTGCAGGACCTATTAGAAAAGCAACAGGAATTAGTATTGATAATGGGTGATCTGAACGAACACATCGGGATAGAGAGAATAAGACAGGACATTAGGACTGCCTGGGTCCACATTGGTGGGGCAACAGGAATAATGGAGAGGGCATTCTAGACTTCTGTCTGGCAAATGACTTGATGGCGGCCGACACATGGTTCAGCAATAAAGTCACAAGATCACTTCCTCCTAGTAAGGAAAGGGGACTGGGGTAGAGTCAGTGACTGCAAAAGTCATCCCCAATAAAACAGTTGGCCCACAGCATAAACCACTGGTTGCCACAATCAGCTGCAATCAGTGGTCAGAGAAGGCTCTAAGGTCAACAGAAACTAGGATGAAGACCTGGAAGTTGATTGGAAAGAAAGCAGAGGAGTTCAAAGAATCACTCAAGACTCTAGCTCATCGGGAAGATGACAAAATAGGTGGAGTTGAAGAAGCATGGTAGTGCCTCAAAACAGCATGCCTGAGGACTACAGAACAGATATGTGACTGAGCCAGGCATGGAAATAAGGTACATAAGAAAAACTGGTGGCAGAATGCAGAAATCCAGGAAATTAAAGAGTGCAAGAAAAAGTGGGAGATGGAAAAGATGGACCAGGCTAGGAAAGAATACTGCTTGCCTAACAAAGAGGCTAAGAGAGGAGTTGCATAAGCAAAGAATAAGGCATCAGAGACACTCTGCCAGCTTCTGAAAAGTGACATGGTAGATGGCACAAAGAAACTATCAGTTTGTAAGCCAAAGGCAAAGATAAAGACAACAGATCATCACAAGAGATGCCAGCAAGAACCTGCCCACTAGTCTATGGAACAGCAAAGGCAGATGGAAGGAGTACTTCCAGCAGCTTCTGAATGAACATAACCCCACAGAAGTGGTACTGCTCGAGACACAGCCTATGGTGAAAGAAGAGGAGCAGCCCACTGCAGAAGAAGAAAGAACAGCACTAATGAAAATGAATTCGGGTACAGCAGCAGGTTCAGATGAGGACGCAGCAGATATGATCAAGATGTCGGGTGAGATGGGAAAAATGGCTCCTGAGGGTACTCATAGCAGTATGGACAGAAAGGCATAACCCAGATGACTGGAGAATAAGCATACTAGGTGCCAGTGTTCAAGAAAAAATGGGACACACACAACTATAGGCAGTATATCAGTATCAAATTCCTGTCATTTTGCATGAAAGTTCTGTACAGGGTGATTGTTAAACAAATATGCAGTGTAGCAGAATATAAGATGTGAGTTGAGCAGTTTGGATTCAGATCAGGATGCAGCACAACCAACCTGATGTTTGCAGTGAGACAAAATAAAAAAGAAGCCAGAAATGAGAAGTGTGTCAAACTGGGCATTTCTAGACTTGGAGAAAGCATCTGACATGGTCCCAAGAAAGTTGATCTAAGCAGTCTTGAGGTAGTTCAAAATCCCAGAAACACTAGTAGAATCAGTGCAGGCTATGTACAAGTACCAAATGACTCAAGTACGAACAGCGTTTGGTCTCACAGAGGGGTTTCCCAGTGGGAGTGGGTGTTCATCAGGGTTAAGGTTCAGTTCCGAGGCCACTGCTGTTCATACTGGTGCTAGACTACATTATCCAACATATCAGAGGGGGCAGCTCAACAAGTGGCATTACAGGGTGATTCTGGGTGAGAATTTCACCAAAGGACAAGGCAGTGGAATGCAAAATTGAAGGCACACGGGATGAAACTGAGTACAGATAAGACAGTTGTAATAGGAGCAAATGGGGTAAATCAAAAGAAACTGAGAACTGCAATAGAAAGGAAGATAGTGGAACAGGTTAACAGCTTCAAGTATCTGGGATGGGTGAGTGAGGAGAATAAGTCTGAATGAGGAAGTCAGAGCTAGAATCAGTGGGGCTACATCGGTGTAGCCAAATGTCACAGAATGTCAGGGGTAGTGTATGACAGAAGAATCCCAAAGAAGCTGAACAGTAAGGTGTACAAAACAATGGTGCAACCAGTACTTCTGTATGGTACAGAAACCAGTAAAGGTACAGAAGTCGAAGAAGCTGTTGTGATGAAGTGTCTGAGACAGGTGGTAGGATGCACACTATGGGGCAGATGAAGAAATAAGGACATCATAGCAGAAGCCAAAGTAGTTCCAGTTGCAGAGAAGGTCAAACAGAATAGATTACAGTGGTTTGGGTACATGTGCAGAACACTATCTGGCGAGGAAGACTTGGGACAGACAGGAAGGAAGGAAGAAGAAACAAGGGCATCGGGCAAAGAGATGGATGGATTATGAGAGAGAGACTTGTGACAGCCAGATATGACTGCCGAAGGGAGGAGTGTGGCAAAGAATCAAGAAAAATGGCGAGAGTTGACAACACCCTAACCACATGTAGAAAACAGGAAAAAGGGGGTTGATGTTGATGATGGATACAACCACTGTAATTCTTTCCTCCCCTATATACAAGGTTTACATTTTATAGGGCCAGTTTAGTTTGTAAACTGTACAAATTCTGAATTTCTCGTCGCTATACAGGCCACTAGAAATGATAGTGTGTGAATAATATATAGTATGAATTGGTGCAAACAAAAGACTGAGATTGTCTGCTTGTCAGAAATCACTGCTTTGTTCTTCCAAGTTTCATAACTGTTTTACAAATAATACTAGTCACTTCTGGCACAGAAATACAGTGAACTGGCTTAGCAGGTATTCTCCAGTGCAGAAACAAAAGAGAGGCGTGGTCTTTGTTATCACCACTCATATTACTGTACAATAAAACCACAGTACAATCTAAACATTAATAATTTGCTTGGTATGCATGAAAGTATTCAAAAACAAACACCACTTCAACTTGGCACGTCCTCCCTAAGCTATTATACTCAAAAGTAAATTATGTATACTACTTGTGTTGTTAATATAAAAATCGGAAAAATTAAGGTCCAAGCAGAATATTTAGCGCAGATTCGAATACTTCTTTTAATGAAGGGGAAAAAAACATTCAAGAGCATTTTGAGGCACAGCTCCATATTGCCTTTTCCCCCATACTTTCAACTACTATCACCATCAAGGCAGCAGAGTGATCAAAAAGCTATGCTAAGCTGTGGTTATTATTTGCCTGAAGCAATTCAGAAAATTGTGCACTGTTATGAAGAATGACTTCTGCCTTATTCAAGGCCTTTTGATAAACATCACAAAAATGACCAATCTGCACTTTATAGGACCTCTCAAATTTTACTTGGACATGCACACAAGCCAAGCATATACAAATAGATGTGTGCATACACACACACATGACACTACTTACCTACATGAACAAACACCACCTTACTTGCCCTTGTGCACAGTAATGCAGCGATGCACTTACTGATTTCACAGCTGATACCGCTGTCTTTTAACTGCACTGTTCAAGGGATATCCTAGAAGAAATGGTATTGGTTTGCCCTGCTCAATTTGATACAACACTGTGCAACTCGTTCACACCTTCTTCCAGTAACAAATGTAACACTTTCACTCAAGACTATTTTCGCTTTAGATTTTAAAGGTGCTAAACATTTCTTACTTGCAGCAATTTGTTTTGAATTCTACTTTTGCTGATTCCATGATCCTGTCAGGCATACCATTCTATTTTATGCTCAAAAGAAAAGAAAAAAGGCATGGAAAGTTATTTTTCCCTACACTCCAGTGCAGCAGTGATCATGGAGATGAACATGGTAGGTTAGTTATACTGTAATTAGTTTTCTCAGGGGTAGTATGACTACTAAGTGTAGGCTGTTTGCTCAAATCAGGCCTATGAAGGGTGGTGTTGTATGGGTGGAGTGTTACTGAAGATGAAAGTACTTCTTATAAATTTAAAATGATGGTAAGGGTATAACATCTCTTCTATTAAGAAGTGATCCATCTTCAGTAACATGCAGGATAGAGCTTCCTGCTGACTTTCCAGGGTGATTTTGGGCATGAAACTATCCCGCTGACAAAGGTAGCCCCAAAAGGATGACCCTGCTCTGGAAGTGACATTGAGTTTCTGGTATTTGTATGAAAGTACTGAGGTCTGACCAAGCATCCAGTGTGCAACCATTGCCCACTGAGGTTTTGGACAGGAACACCACAGTATTAGTTACGGTTCTGGTGGAGTGTGCCATGGGTGTCACTGGTAGGGACGTGCCTTTCTTCAGGGGGCAAATTTTGAGGCAATCTTAACATCCTGGCTGACCGACTTTGGACATGGAAGACATTTCTCTGTTTAGTACAATTAACAGCTGCTCATTTTGTTCAAATGCTTGTGTTCCATTCAGGCAAAATCTCACCTGGCTGTGCACAACCATGAAATTCTAAAGGTACCCCCCCTTTACTTACTGGCTTGAGGTCCACCATTGTCTCTGGTGCCAAAAATAATCCTGAGTAGAAGCCTTGACCTTTCCTGCCTGGTGGAGTCTCCAGGACACTTTTTTTTTTTTTTTTTTTTTATAAGAAGTTTTCATTTTAATTTACTGAAGAATTTTGTTTACCCCTTAACTTGCTAAAGATTTTTAATGGAGGGAAGTACCTGCAAGGACTATGCTGGAGACATACTTGTGAAAAGAATTTTACAACCTTCGGATATTACATTCCAGACCCACCTGTGCTGGATGGTCTTTGACAACTGTTGCAAGTGTGTGTGTGTGTGTGTGTGTGTGTGTGTGTGTGTGTGTGTGTGTGTATTTGGGGGTGGGGGGGGTGGGACAGTTGAAACATGTCTGTGTCTACAGTCAGACAATAACTTCAAGAGCACTGCTGCCACATTGAGGATGGCCATGAGTTTCAGGTATGAAAATATCTTTTTCTGGGTAAACTCTTGTGCTAGGACGTGACTGCTTGTTCCCTTAGTGACTTGGCTGTGGGCTGTGCCAGAATCATAAGCTCCTCTATATTTTTTAAAAAGAATGTTCTTGACACTGAAAAAAAATTACTCCTATAGCCGTCAGGGTTTTGCCCTAATATTCCTCTTCCTTGAGGTGAATTACTGACACTCACCAAAACGGAAGGGACTCATAAAAGGATAGATCAAATAAGACCACTGTGGTACTTCCCACAAACCCCATTAAACTGAGCCTGGCATGCAGGCCCATGTCTGCTCTTGTTGCTATGTCTGAACTCTCAGAAGAAATGAATAGGATGTAGATCATGTAGTTCAGAAGGCTTATGAAGGCTGTAGCTTAGTCCTTTAATTTGCCCTCCTCGGGGGCTCATCCTGTAGCTCCCCCATCACATGAAGTATTGCATGTGAAAGGAGAACATAGTTTACAAACAGTATAAGACTATACAGAAACAGTAGCAAACTTCTGAAAAATTGTCAGGGGTCTGTAAGTGTGTTGAGCAGGAAGATAGGAACGGAAAACAGTAAACTGTTTTTCTGTACTACCACTGGAACACAATGTTTTAAACAAATGAGCATTTCAACTTGATAATGTATGGAATGGGTAATAGACTATTTCTGCATCTACTACCAAAATATATGTCTGAGGCAGAGAACTATTTGAAACGCTTATAAGACCACACATGCACATTAAGTTCATATAACACAGGCAGCACTTCTAGGCAGTAGGACGGATGTGAGAAGTATAATAAACCTTTATTTGAAACAAGTATGAACTCATGTTGTATGGTCATGTTCTCTGTGATAATGGAATTTGTAAAAATCTGCATTGTTTGCAAGGGGTTAAACTCACTAAGTGATTTGGATGACCAAGATTGGCCAATTTCTCAAAAAGATCATCAACATATACATTTAAGGCATGACAGAAAAATATGTCCTGTGCCTACAATACTAAAAGTACAAGTTCATTTGGCAAGTTTACATATGAGTATGACAATAAAACGTTATGATGTGTGTCTATTTTCGATGTAATAGCATAGTAACAAAATATGCATTACGTTTTCAAGGGAGTAAATTGTGTGTCTGACTGATGAAGATAGAACCTTAAGGCACAACTTATTTAAGAGGTGGTAATGTACTGATGAAGTAAGGGTTATTAGGCATGATATTTAAATACAAGGTCACACAAAGTTAGCTAAATTATTTTAAACAGTTCCCCATAGATGTGTTTATTGGCTATACATGCCTTATATTTATTAGAAAGGATATTTACACAAGTTTAGCAGAGGTATAAGATAAAAGAGCGGAATGTGAAGACTGATTGGAAGTGGAAGAATACAGACTGTATGCAGTTGATGCATGATGGATTAAAGACTAAATATATATGCCTGAAGATATACATAAGGAAAACTATTAAGGATGTTATATTGAAGACCCATTTAGTGAAACAGAACGGGTACTATATTTCTAAAAATGTCAGTGTATACCATTTGCCAGTTAATTTACAAGCCTGATTGATATACACAGGGTAATGCGTATTATACTTTTTCATGAGAATATTTTTGGGCAGTACAGACCCCTTTTACTGGATCAAAGGATCATAGATAATCACTAAACTAACTGCCCTTGCAGGCTATTTTAAGTCTATCCAACTTCCCTCAATGGTGAGCCTCCTGTGAGGTAAACAGCTTAACTATTATATCAATCCCCAAATCCAAAACACTTGCCAACATAGACTCATAGGTGAGTAATAAGCTTGTTGCCCTTACAGGCCTTTGTCAGCCTAGCAAATTTCCCTTCAAAGATGAGAATCACAACTGTACCTTGTGTCTGTGAGGTAAACACGTTTGCCATTACACCAACTAACAACCTCTTATCCTCTTATGGAAGTTTGTTCTCCTTTTCTTTGTACATTTATTTAACTTAGCTATTAATTTAATAAAATGATTTTGTTTATGCACTTATTTACTTATTGTTTCAAGACATTTGGTATACTTTACTGCTATTACAAATGTAAATGGGTTGTAATGAAAACTAGAATACAGATATGATTTAGTTGGTTGGCTCTTAATTTTCATCAACAGGGTTATGCTTATGCTTAATTCTATGGGAAAGCTATTTAACAACAAGATTAATTCTATGTTGCTGTCTTATAAGAATACAAATATGATTTAGCTGGTTGGCTCCTTTAGTTTTTATGAATGCAGGATTATACCCAATTCTATGAGAAAGCTCTTTAACCAGAAGTTTAATTCTATGTTGCTGGCGTTTATTTCCATTTTTGGGACTGGAGCCACAGCTATAATGTCAACCAGGAGGGATAAGAACGGCACTACGTTTCATTTTTTCTTAGTTCCTTAGGGGTTACTGCAGCTTTTAACTAGAAGTGGAAACATTTATAACCGGAATTAATGCTGACTTGTATTATAAGATGTAGTTTGCATTACGCATTGCTAACACAGAAAGGTGCAAGGATATTTAGGTTACCTTAAGCTTACCATAGTAGGTCCTGCACCAGCATGTACACAAAACCATTAAGATGTCTGAAAGTAAAACTATGTGGCAACACAGTCTATTCAGTACTAGTAGATGTAAACTGGCATGAACAATGTCTATAAAAAAGTAAGTTTATGTATGGTAAAATATCTAGAAAAAGAGTATTTATTTGTGCGCGGTGTGTCAATTAACATCATTTTGGAAGACTACTTTATGATCCAATTATGTAGGAATTTTACGAAAGTAGTAAGGATGATGCAAAGTTATGTGGCTTTAGCTAATAAGGCAGTGTAACAGTTTTTAAAAGACTATTAGTGTACAGTAATTTTATTTTACATTTGATAACTGGGAAAGTCCGTCTGGACAAATGATCCCTTTTCAGCGGAAGCCCAAGGAGAAAAGTTCCACATACAATATTAGTACAAACAAGAACAATGAATACATTTATGAAATAGTTACATAAAGAGAAATGTACAGTATTCTTATATTATTTATTTACTTATTTTATTTTTATTTTACATTTGTTGACAGGGCTAGTCCGACTGGATATATGTCTATTTTCAGCAGAGGTCCGGGAGAAAAGCTCCAAAACATACAAATAGAAAGTAATTACATATATACATAATAGATACAGATAGCATATTCATCTCAATATTTCACTACAATGAACATTTAGAACGAGACACAGTCTGACATGTTAAAGCACACACAGTTCATGGACTAACACTAACAGTCAGTCTATGTGAAGCAAAAAGTATACTTATACCTAGGGATATAGGATAAGAGTTAGTCAGGGTAAGAACAGGGACATAGCGCCAATGTGTTTTAAAGTACTGTTTAAGGTTATTTTTGAATTGGGTTATTGAGGAAAGTGCAGTAAGATCGGTAGGCAGTGAGTTCCAGGTTTAGCCAACAGAGTTGGTAAACAAGGACTCACCAGCTGAGTTGTTGGTTTTAACTGTTTGTACTAGTAGCCTGTTGGATGGGCATAGGGTCTTCAGGTTACTGTAGGGGGAGATAAGGTTATTGACTAAGGGTGTGTTTTCAGTTTGGTAAAGAATCTTATGTGCAATTATAATTTGGTTATACTGAAGTTGGTTAGGCAATTCAAACCACCCTAAATGACTTAAGTTATGACGGTGGTGAGTTCTGTATGCAGCTCCAGTGGCAAATATAGCAATGTTATTATAGGAGCTTGATAGTTTGTTAAGGTCATTTTTACTCAAGTCTGTGTACTGGAAAATATTAGGGTTCAACCAAACACCCTAATAATGGGCGATTTCAATTACCCCACCATTAACTGGGAAAACTACTCATGTACCAACTCCTTTGCTCAATGCTTTCTGGAATTCATAAACTCCAATGCCCTGGATCAACTTATCCACACCCCCACCAGGGGCAACAATATCCTAGATCTAGTCATTACCAACATGAGTGACCGGTGTTCCACACCTGAAGTCAACGCCTCATTAGTCCGATCCGACCATAAGCTAATTACCCTAGATATCCACATCCTGCCCTCACCCCCCATTAAGGAAACCATGGCAAAACTTCATGCTTCTTAAGACAGAAGTGGTGAACTTCATGACACCCATGCAGATGGACAATACAGTTACGACTACTGAATCCTACACAAGTGCACTTTATAAGCACTTACACGAGTGCATGGATCGTGTTATCCCAAACAGAACCAAGACACTATCCTCCAAAAAAAGGAAGCCAATCTGGTGGTCCCCTGCCATAAACAAACTGTACAACAGAAGGAAGAAACTGTTGCAAAAGAGAGTAAAATCCCATGAGTGGAGGAGCTCCCTGGTCAGCCTCAGTAAGAAGATGCGATCCCTGATAAAAATCCTCCAAAGCTAGTTACAAAAACAAAATCGCCACTGATTCTAAAGACAACCACAAAGCATTCTACAGCTATGTCAAGAATCTCAATGACAACACTCAGATCTGCTCTGAGTTGCAGCACAATGGCACTAAATATATAGACCCAACGGATATTGCCAACAACCTGGCAGATAGGTTCAGTGCTAACTTTACCCCCCTCTCACCCCTTAAATAGCCCACCTCTATACCGGAAGAATGCAAAGTTCCTGTAATCACGGATGCACAGGTAAAAACCACATTCTCCAAAGCCAAAAACACAGCATCCATAGGACCACACAACATCCCAGTCTGCATTCTACACAAACTACAGAATGAATTGGCACCCCAAGTACCATGTTCAATCATAGCTTCACCTCAGGCGTTGTGCCTGCTGAATGGTGCACAATGACGGTTATCCCACTCCACAAGGGGGGAGCCACCATGGACCCCAGGAACTACCGCCCCAATAGCCTGACAAGCCTGGTCTGCAAGGCCATGGAACTTATAAACAAAGACATTGGTAATCTCCCAACTCTGGACCCTACCCAGTTCGGGTTTGTAAAAGGCAGATCATGTCTCCTAAACCTGATAGACTTTTTTGAAGCAGTCAACAAAGCTGTAGACAAGGGTAAGGTGTTTCACACAGCCTATCTAGAGCTTGCAAAGGTGTTTGACACCACCCCCCACTCTGGAATTATATATAAGCTCACTAAACTAGGTATAAATCCCTTTGTCACAAGATGGGTTGCCAACTGGCTCACTGACAGAACCCACACTGTGAAAGTAGCAGACTTCAAATCCGACTTCAGACCAGTGACAAGTGGAGTACCACAGGATTCAGTCCTGGGTCCTCTCCTGTTTTGTATCTACTTCTCTGAAGTACAGGCTAACACAGAAGGTCTTTGGTTAACGAAGTTCGCAGATGACTGCAAACTAGGAGCCATAATCGAAACTCCTAATGATGTGGACATCCTACAAAAAGGCCTCACTGAGACAGATGCCTAGTGTCAAAGCCATGGCCTCAAGCTCAATGCCAAAATGTGCACTGTTATCCCCTTTGGTAAAAACTCTGTACCCATGAAGTACAACATAGGCAGTAGTATACTTAACACCGAAAGTGTGATGAGACCTTGGGACACAGGTGGACAGTAGTCTCGCCTTTGATAATCACATTGCCACAGTAGTCAGGAAATCCTTCTACATGGCACACCTCATCACAAAAGGTTTCTTATCCAGAAAAAAAGAGGTCATTGTTCCCCTCTACACTCATTAGACCCTTTATAGAGTACAAAGCCCCCTTTTGATATGTACCTCACAAGACATCTACAACTGGAAAGGCCACAGAAATGCCTCACAAAGAGGATTACCAGCCTCAAACAGATGCCCTACACAGACCATCTCAAAAAACTCCAGGTTTACTCTGTTGCATATCGCCTACTCAGAGGTGATCTCTGCTGAACATACAAAGCTATGTCAAACCCAGAGCTGTTGGACATGCTCCACCTAAAGAAATCCCAAACTCTCCGAGCTACACGCTCTAGGGACCTAAACCTTGTCACCACAATAAACAGAACATGCTGGAGGGATAGATTCCTGTCCCAGAGACTTCCCATACTCTGGAATAAACTACAAACAAAGCTCCTCATTAACACTCTTCACGAAAAATCTTGATGATTGAATGGGAAATAGGAAATTCACCCCAGGGATCACTTCCATGGCTCTGCTCGTCAGTGGCACAGGAAAATAATTTTCTTGGGTGGCAAAAGCCAGGGTACCTTTTTGGCTGGGCTTGTATAGGCCCCAGGGCCGATAGCCTAGTACCTACCTATGAACCTATGGGGGAGGCATAAAGGAGGGTAGAGAGTAAATGTGTGCGGGCAATAACAGTCTGGCAAGTGGGGTTAGGAAGGGTGTAATCCTGTATAGTGAGCCAAGTTTTTTATTGACTCCTTTTATATAGTTTGGTTAATATGCATATCAAACAATGTTATTATCAACTGTTACCCCTAATAGTTTAGTATAGATCAGGTGATATGATGGTGCTGTTGTTTGACTTAACAGTAAAGGTAAGTGAGGAGGACCTACGGTTGGACAGAATAGTAGCAGCTTTGTTTTCTTAGGACTTAATATGAGTTGACGGTTAAGGAGCCAGTTTTCAACTGTATTAAAATATAATTTCGGATTAGAGTTTGTACATCAGAGGGGAAGGTGGCCAAGCAAATTAAAGTGGAATCGTCAGCATACTGGATACAGGTTGCATGTGGAATGACTGTATGCAGGTCACTAATAAAGATCGAAAATAGGAGAGATCCTAATATGGAGCCTTGGGGAACACCAAGGGCAATAGGAAGAAGGGTTGATAACTTGCCCTGCCATAGGACAGCCTGTTGCCGATCAATTATTTAAGATTGGAACCACTGGATAGCCAGATTATCTAGGGAAAAGGTTCTAAGTGTGTTTTTGAGTAGTTGATGGTTTACCATGTCAAAGGTTTTAGAGAGATCAATAAAGAGGGCAGAGAAAAGAATGTTACTATTGTGATTTTTGTTTATGATGTCAGAAAAGGATAGGAGGGCAGAGGTGGTGCTGTGAAATGGTCTAAAGCCATGTTGAGAGTTGGTAAACAGATTGTTTTGGATAAGATAGCTCAGCAGTTGTTTATGGATATATTTCTCCATAATTTTAGCCAGGGGTGATAAAATAGCTATGGGTCTATAATTTGATAATTCAGTGGAGCTGCCACCTTTATGGAGAGGGATAATATGGTATATTTTCCAGATGGAAGCTTCCAATATAGTTCTATTAATCAGGATGGAGATGGGGTATGCTATGTACGGCATCCACAGCTTTTTTTTTTTTGTTTTTAGATATTATGCAGGTAAGAGATCAGCAGAGAGAGTGGTTGGTTTAAGTTTCTTAATAAAGGTTCTAACAAGAGATGTGGGGACTGGTTGAAGGTGAAAGGAGGGTTGGGAGCTGGGTGTAGTAGTAGCTGGATTTAAGCCATCTGGAGATAAATGGAGACATACTTGTGAAAAGTATTTTACAACCTTCGGATATTACATTCCAGACCCACCTGTGCTGGATGGTCTTTGACCACTGCTGCAAGTGGCTAGGGTCCCTTGGCTAGGGACTGGATGGTCTCAGTAAAGAAACTATTAAAGGTATTGGCAACTTCTTTGTGACGTTTATGGCTGGTAGCCGAGGAAGTAGGAGTGGTGGACCTACCTGGGTGTAGGAGTTTACTGATACCTGCCCAGAACTTTTGAGGCTTGTTTTGGTGTATCTTCTGTAGTTGGTAGTAAAAGTTTTTTTTGTCTAACAAAAATTGATATTTTTGTGTCATTCCTCAGTTGTCTATATTTAAGTTGATCTAAAAGGGCTTTTGTGGCATGCCACTTAGCTTATACTTTGTTTCTAAGTAAGATGTTTTTGTCTAGTTTCATTTGAAATCCATGGGGCAGCTTTTTGTTAGCTCTAACAGAACGTGATGGTGCATGGCAGTCAAGGACGGCTAAAAATGTTGTATTAAAGTATGTTACCGCTTCCTCCAGTGGCAGACATTTTAGGACTGACATATCACATAATCTGAGTTCATTTTGGAAGTTAGTGGGGTTGAAGTTTTTATTGTTCCTTATTGTTTTATAGATTGATTGGTTAGGAATGTCAGTCTTATGCCTAATTATAAATGTAAGCAAGTGATCACTTATGTCATCAGGGAGGGTCCCTGCCTTGTATATATTGGGATGACTATTAATGGGCATCCAGTCTAAGGTACTTTCTTTGTTGTTGGGTTTACTGATCTTAGTGGGGGAGGTAATGGTCTGAGTAAACCCATATAGGTTTACAGGGATACTAGGGTGTTCTGTGGAACAGTTGTTCCAGTCGATGTTGAAGTTGCCAAGAACTATGGTTTCTTTGGGGTAGCTAGCTGACAACCAATATAGGATGTCTTCTAGGGTGTTTATGTTATTGCCTGGGAGAATATAGACACAGATGATGTATATACATTTGCACTTACTGATTTGTAGCTTAGTAACAAGGATTTCAGAATTAATGACTTAGGGTGGTTGAGAGAATTCAGTGGTCACCTGCAGTCCAGTTTTATATAAAACCGCTATCCTCTCCCTTCCTAGCTTTGTGGTCAAGTCTTAGTATATTATAACCTGGAGGTATTACACCTCATTGTCTGTAGCTGACGGTTTTAGCCAGGTTTCGGTAAGACATGATATGTCTAGAAAATGAACATCTAAGAGTGCATGAAGGTGGTGAACTTTATTATTTATGCTTCTAATGTTCAGGTGGCCAATCAAGAGTGAGTTAGAAGGTCTATTTAAGGTTTGTAAGTTAGAGGGAATAGTAGTGTTAAAGCTAGGGTCATTAGTAGTGGTTGGGCCAGGGTTAGGGTGTATGTATCTATCAATTATGAGGCTGTGTTGTAACCTAAATATAAGCTTTGGGAATTTGATTATTAGGTTATGGTATTTTTTGGTTTTCGGGTTGATGTATCTAGATCTAATGGGTTGGTGATATTTTGTATATAAGGAGTTAGGTAAGTAAGGTTTGTTTAATTGGTTTTGCATATTTGGGCCTACTGGGTAGAGATTTGACTTCTAGGGTAGTGAAACCCTTGGCAGTTCTGATATTCATAGGTGGTGAGTAGATATGGGATAATCACCAGAGGTAAGAGGTGAAAATAACAGTATTAAACTGAAGGGAGATGAAGTAAGTAGTAGTGGCATTTTAGCGATCTTGCACATTGACTAGGTTATAGGGAGGTAAATAAGGTAGGTTAGATTAACAGTAAGCCACTTTAAGGATTAGGTCTTGGTTGATTGGTTCTAATAAGTGGGAGTGCGGTTTTGGTGCTATAAATTTGGCACTACTGGGAACGGGTGGGAACAGGGGGCAGGGCAGAGCGAGGCTAATACAGACAAAGTACAGTTGTGTACCTACCATAAATGTAGATGTTCGAGTGTATTCACTGTTGCAGTCATTGCACTTGGGTTATCCTGCTAGCAGGCGACCTGCAGTCGGCCCGAGTTCCAAAGTCTTGGTCCGGTGTCGGTTACTGTCACCTCTTCCCTGACGTCAGTGCATCAGGGGTATAAAAGTTGCAACCGACACCATTTTCTTCAGTTTTTCTTGCCCCAGATGTCAGGTGCCCCCAGATAGGAAGGCTGAAAAGATGTAAGTATGCCAAACAACCATGCATATATTGCTATAAATATTTCTTTCATCTACAAGCAAATACACCACATAGGTTGTATAGAGTTGAGAAGTACAGAATAGTCCCAGCAAAGAGGGGGATGGTGGGTGGGTAACCTGGACTGCAACAGTGAATACACTCGAACATCTACATTTATGGTAGGTACACAACTGTACTATGTTCATCGTGTTTCACTGTTGCAGTCATTACACTTGGGTAGAATCCCAAAGCTGAGGTTGGTTGGCTGGGTCTAGATTGGATTTGGCGAGGCTAACAAGCCCTGCAGAACTGCGGTGGCAAAGCCTGCTCTGGATTTGGAATAGAGAGGTAGGTGGTAGTGCTTGGTAAAAGTGTGCACTGAGCTCCAGGTTGCAGCTTCTAAAATGTCTTTGGTTGGTACCCCTCTGAGGAAAGCTGCTGAAGTGGCTGCTGCTCTGGTGGAATGAGGCCTAATGCCCTTAGGCACAGATTTGCCATGTTGTGCATAACAGAAGCGGATGCAGTGTCCTATCCATTTGCTTTGTAATAGGCTTTCCTTGTGATCCTGCAGCATATGCTACAAACAGTCGTTCAGTTTTTCTGAAAGCTTTTGTTTTGTCCAAGTAAAATCGTAGCTGCCTGTGGATATCCAAAGCGTGCAGAAGTCTTTCTCCTTCATTCTGGGGATTTGGGTAGAAAGTAGGCAAATGAATGGTTTGGTTTAAGGCCACATTGGAGACCACTTTTGGCATGAATGTTGGGTTTGTTCTAAGAGAAACCCTGTCTTGATGAAAAATGAGGAAAGGTTCTACAGCCATCAATGCCTGTAACTCTGAGACTCTTCTTGCTGAAGTTATTGCTAGGAGCAGAGCAGTTTTCCATGACAGGAATTTAAGATCAGCTGCGCTGGCTGGTTCAAATGGAGGCAGTGTTAGTTCTTCTAAAACAAAATTGAGGTCCCAAGTAGGTACTGGAGCTCTTCTAGGGGGTCTTATATTCTTTGCCCCTCTGAGGTACTGTCGTAGTAGAAGATGTGAAAAAATAGGAGGATCCGCATTGTAATGAGCTGAAATGGCAGATGCATGGATTTTAATAGATGAAAAAGATAGGCCTTTGTCCAACATCTCAGTCAAGTATTGTAAAATCTGAGGTATATTAGGGACCAGTGGGTCGAGCCCTTGTGCCTGGTTCCAAGCACGGAATTGCTTCCATTTTTCTGCATAAGATTTCCTAGTGCTGGGTCTCCTCGCTTCCAAAATTACATCCATAACAGCTTTAGAGAGGTGGTGCATTCTGAGTGGCTACATTATTCGCCATGCTGACAGGTGTAAGGTTCTGAGTTGACTGTGCAGAATCTGATTGTTTTGCTGTGTCAGAAGATGAGGAATTTGAGGAAGAGGCCAAGGTGGGCCTTGGGACAAAGTCTTTAGGATTGGATACAAGTGCTGACGTGGCCAGTCTGGTGCAATCAAGATCATTTTTGGCCTCTCTTGTCTGACTTTTAGAAGTACCTTGGTGAGAAGAGGCATCGGAGGGAAGGCATAGACTGTCAGGTTTTTCCAGCTGAATGATAGAGCATCCACTTTCCATGCTTGAGAATGATAAATCCTTGTGCAAAATGTCTGTATTTGGCAATTGTGAGGGGAGGCAAAAAGATCTATGTCTGGCCGTCCCCACTCCCTTGTTATCATGTTGAACACTTGTGGATGTAGCTTCCATTCGTGAGGATCCATGAGATTTCTGCTTAGTTCATCTGCCAGTGTATTTTTTGTCCCTGGCAGGAATTGTGCTTGCAGATGTACCTGGTAGGTCAGTGCTGTGTTCCACAATGTCATGGCTTGTCTGCATAGGGGGTAGGAATGTGCCCCCCATTGCTTATGTACCACATAACTGTGGTATTGTCCATCTTTATCAATAGTTGTCCTGGATGCATTAGGTCCTTGAAGGCTGTCAGGGCATTTTGTACAGCTAGCATCTCTTTTGATTGATGTGAAGATGCATTTGTTCCCTGGGCCATGTACCCTGAATACATTTTCCTGCCATATGTGCTCCCCAGGCATAATCTGATGCATCCGTTGTTAATGTCTGCCTGGCTGTTGTAAGGTGAAAGGCTGTCCCTTGTTGTGGTGACAGGTCTGGGACCACCATCGAAACTCCTGTTGTAGGCAGGGGATCAAGGTTATGATTGTCTCTAGGCTGTGACAATGCTGAGTCCAAACACTTTTTAGATACCATTGTAGTTTCCTCATATGCAGCTTTGCATATGGAATTAGTAGAATGCAGGATGCCATGAAACCCAGGGCCTGCAGAATTTTTCTTGCAGGGAGCTAGGTCTTTTTTGCCATTACTTGAAAGTAATGAGTCAGTTGCCTTTGTTTGTCTGGCGTGAGATAAGCCATCTGGGCAGTTGTATTTAAGCTTGCACCAGGAATATTATCTCTTGAGAGGGCACTAGTTTTGATTTCTTTTTGTTTACTGTGTACCCTAAGCAAATTAGTAATCTTTTTACAAACGCCAGGTGTTTTAGAAGAATGTCCTTGCTCTCTGCTTGAATAAGGCAGTCATCCAAGTAGGGATATATTTGAATTCCTTTTTGTCTGCAAAATGCAATTACTGGTGCCAGGCATTTTGTAAAGACCCCGGGTGCAGCAGATAAGCCAAAGGGCAGTGCAGAGAATTGGGAATGCATTGAGCCTGCTATAAATCTGAGGTATCTTCTGCACGATTGTCTGATTGGGTCGTGCAGGTATGCCTCCTTGAGATCCAAAGTAACTAGCCAAGCCTCCTTGCCCAGCATGGGCAGAAGTTGTTGTAGTGTTAACATTTTGAATTTTGGAACATCCAGGAAGGTATTTAAGATTGACAGGTCCAGTATTGGTCTCCAGGCTTTGTCTTTTATGGGTACTAAGAAAAGTCTTGAGTAAAATCCTTGTCCCTGTTCTTCTTGTGGAACTTTTTGAATAGCTCCCATATCCATAAGAGCAGCAATCTGGTTTTGTGCCTCTGCCCATTGGTTTTGTGGCAGGTTTGGCATACCTTTTAGTTTTGGAAGTGTGTGGAAGTGGAACCTGTACCCATGAGAAACTATATTCAGCACCCATTGGTCTTGGGTGATCATGTGCCAATTGTTTGAGAAAAGTGCTAGCTTTTCCCCTAGGGGTGCTGACAACTGGTAAGAGCTTGGCATTTGCAGAGGGAAGTCATTGTGACTGTTTCCTATAAGGTTGTGATTTGTATCCTCCTCCTTTGGGGGTTGAAGCACCCCATTGTTTAGGTCTGTAGGAGCCTTGGGGCTGAGATCTGCCTCTTGGGTGTCTGTATCTGCCTCTTTGTGGCCTGTCTGACACTGGAAAGGACCAATTTTTTGAAGGCCAGTTTCTGCTAAATCTAGGTGGTTGAACCTGTAAGAAATCTTTCACCGTTTGCATTGACTTTGCTTTATCCTCCATTTTCTTTAACACCTCTTCTGCCTTAACACCAAACAAAGTATCATGCTGTAGTGGAGCATCCAATAATTTTACCTTAACATGGTCAGGTAAACTTTGTTCTTTCAACCAAGCATGTCTTTGAATAACTGAGCCTGTAATTGCGGCTCTACAAGAAGCCTCTAATGAATCAAAACCACACTGCAGAGTATGCTTTCCCACTTGTTCAACTGCATGCAATAATTCCTGCATTTCTTTACTGTCAGGACTTTCTGTATTTGTAACCATTTTCTGCTTTAATAATGACATGAGATACTGCTGATATTTAAGCATGTGAAACAGACAGTTTAAAGCTCTTACAGCTAAAGTAGCAGAAGTGTACATTTTTTTACCCCATCTGTCCAGAGCTCTGGAATCCCTATCTGAGGGGACAGGATTTTTGACAGTGAAAGCTTTAACCCCTTTAGGACCCTGAGAAATTGTTTCTGGGTCTCCAGCGGGGTTTTTGTAAAGAAATTTATGAGAGTCAGGGAACCTGTAGTACCTGTCTGGTTTTACTGGTGCAGGGGGGTAAAGAATCTGGAGACAGACTGGATTCAGTAAAAACATCATCCACAATATCAAGCACAGGGGGGATAGCTAGGGGCCTGTGCTGAGGCAATAAATGGAAATCTCTGAGCCTTTTCTTGGATTCTGAGTAATCCTGGCTCTCCCAGTGGAAATGCTCCCTCATGGTGTGCAGGGTTTCCCCAAAAGAATAATCCTCAGGCGGTGAGGCTGAAAAAATGGACTCTTCAGCATCAGAGTCCTCATAAGGAGGGAGAGAATAGCCCTGATCAGAAGAAGAATCAGAGGAAACGGAAGCCTGATCAGAGGAATCATTATCAGTGTCTTGCCTAGGCCTTTTGTCAGGAGGGGGGTGGGATCCCCTGAGTAAAGAAATAAGGTCTTCGGCCATTTTAAGCATCCGTTTCTTTGGCATGGATGACTGTTCTGGAGAATGCTGCACTTGTTTCCTTGTCTTTGACTTTGCCTTTGTTGCTGTAGTAGCCTTAATTGTAAGCTGTGAATATCTGAAGACGCCCTCAGAAGCCGGTGCCTGCTCAGTGGCTACGGACCGATCTGAGGGTATAGTTTCCGTAGGCCCAATACCTTGAGTTTCCACAGGCGTTGGGGCCTCCACGTGGCTGTCGGTTACGGCCTGTGGCTCTGAGGTAGCGGGGTTGTGAAAGCGCCTCACTGAGAACCTGCGAACCGGCGACTGGCCTAGTAGAGGCTTCATCGTCGGTTTTGGACCTCGGATGCCTGTCTCTTTCTTTGTCTTTGCGTTTTTTATACATTCCGGTCGTCGGTTGATCCGACGGCATTATATAATTAAATCTTCGTCCAAAATAATGTACAGCAAATTCAAACCGACGTTTAATAGTGCATTTATTGAATCTAGCACAAAACCAACAGCTAGTAACGTCGTGATTAGGGCCAAGGCAAGGAATGCAGTAAGAGTGAAAGTCCTTATGAGGTATTTGCTTCCCACAAGAAATACAGTTAACTTTTACTGACATCAGTCTGGAGCAAGAAAAAGTTTCCCCAATGGGGTACTTAGCTTTATTGAAGACTTCGGTTCTGAAATTCAATTTTGAAAATCTCAGGAGTCGGCCGACCGGCACTTGCGAACTGCTTTTGCTTCGGGCACCGAGTGGCAAGAAAGACTGAAGAAAATGGTGTTGGTTGCAACTTTTATACCCCTGACGCACTGATGTCAGGGAAGAGGCGACAGCAACCGATGCCGGACCAAGACTTTGGAACTTGGGCCAACTGCGGGTCGCCTGCCAGCAGGATAACCCAAGTGTAATGACTGCAACAGTGAAACACGATGAAAATCAAGATACTTACAGCCTCCTAAAGGATGTATATGCAAGGATGGCTAGAACTTATATGTTTTTATCTTTTAACTCTACCAACTGCTCTTTATCATGTACTAGTAGATTCCTTAGCGTATTGCTGTTATTTCTAGTATGTATAGATGGGAAATATCTAAAGTTGTTGTTTGTGCTTTACCTAATATATTATTTAAGGTAAGCCAATTTTTGGTTGCATGGGGATTTCTCTAATGTAATGCTAGGGACACCTCCTGTGCTGTAGACCCAGGGCTTTAGATAAAATCTGTTATAGACATTCACAATAATAACCTTGTTGAATTATGTTGCAGAGGGGCAGGACAGCTTTAGCTTTCTGCTTTGAATTTTGGCAGGCTGATGTCCTTCCTATGTTGCAAGCCTCTCAGGGATGTTGGTAGTATGGAGGGGGGTATCGCCTAATAAAAAAAAATAGTAAATTAGTACACTGGTGATCTGTATGGCAGTTGTACCTCTCTAAAGCATAATAAAACTAAAACAATATGCTGTAAGTCTATCAACTCTGCTAGCCAATACAGCATTTATAAGTTATCACTAGGACCAGAACAATGCATTTCTTGTTTAAATGTTTCAGAGTAGGTCAAATAAGTCAGCGAATAACCCAGCAGTATATTCATAGTATTTTAGAGCTAGCGACTAACACATTCAGTCAGTTTTTGCATCTAGGGCTAACACAGAATATATGCAATACATTTCTTGTTTAAATTTACAAGAGTAGGTCAAATACGTCAGCAACTAACCCAGTAGTATAGTCGTAGCGATTTAGAGCTAGCAACTCAGTTTTTGCTTCTAGGCCTAACACAGATTCGATATTTTAATCAAAACATATTATAACATGATTATTTCAGCAAGAGTTCTCAAGCAGTCTAGTTCTAAACATAAAGCAGATTATCCCTGCATATGTAGCATTTACACCAAGCTTACACTGGTTAACAAGCAGTCAGAGTAAACACAGGGGATAAAGTTCACTCTTTAGAATGAGTATAATTGTATGCAGTTTAACATATCAGGCAGCACAATTATTTTTGATTTTAAGAAAACAAGAAACAAGGGTTACATACCACTTTAAAGATGCAGCTTACTGGTTCAAGAGCACTGGGACATTTGAAAAATGGCACCTGTAGTAGTGGGAGAAGGGGAGAAGGGGGACTGGGCTAATATAGACACAAGACACTTACAGCCTCCTAAAGGATGTATATGCAAGGATGGTTAGAACTTATATGTTTTTATCTTTTAACTCTACCAAACCACTCTTTATCATGCACTCAATGGTTCCGTAGCATAGTGTTGTTATTTCTAGTAGGTATAGATGAGGAATATCTAATGTTGTTTGTACTTTACCTGAAATAGTATTTAAGGTAAGCCCATTTTTGGTTGTATGGGGATTTCTCTAATGTAATGCTAGGGGGCACCTCCACTGCTGTAGACCCTAGGCTTTAGATAAAATCAGTTGTAGACATTCACAATAATAACCTTGTTAAATTAGGTTGCAGAGGGACAGGACAGATCGCTTTCCATTTTGAATTATATAAAAATCTCAAGGTGAATTCAACAAATACAGAGCAAAATAGGTTACATAACAGTCGTGGTACACACTGTCATCTTTGGTTAACACTGCTGAAGGGACTGAGGAAGAGATGATTCAGTATTTGCATTCTTAAGCCACGTGCTACCCTGGTGTGAAACAGGGGCACAGCCAGTTGCTATTGAGGTGGGCTTTTAGGGCTCTTTTAAATTCAGTTGTACAGGTTTTGTTTGTTAGGTTGTTGGGTAGGGAATTCCATACTCTGGCTATATAGGAGGAGTACAGGGATTTGCCCACAGAGTTAGAGGCTTTAGAGACTTCTAATAGTTGTTTGTTACTGGAGCGTAGAACTCTTTTTCCAGTGTATAGCTTGAACAGATTATTTTGGGCTGGGTGTTTTTCTGGATTATGTAGAATCTATGGGATAGGGTTAGCTTGTTATACATTAGGAATTGGGGGAGTTCAAGCCACTGTAGGTGTTTTAGGGCTATACAGTGATGTGACCTATAGGGTGAGTTGGTGGCAAACCTGGCAATTTTATTGTAGCATGCTTCTAATTTAATGCAGTCTGTTTTTCTTAGATTAGTGAGAATAGAAGAGACATATGTGAGTGTGGAGAGAAGGTGTGTCCTTGCTATCGCTTCTTTGGTCGTTCTTGTCAGAAAGGGTTTGTTCCTCTATAGGGCCCCGAGTTTATTGTGGACTTTTGTTATGGCATGGGCAATGTGAATGTCAAGTTACAATCAATCTCTATACCTAGTAGTTTGGTGTGATTAACAGGTGAGATAATGGTGTTATTTTTGGACATTATGTTGAAGGGAGGAGGAGGTTGTTTGTATTTAGAAGGGTTGAATAGTAGTAATTTTGTTTTACTGGGGTTCCAAATTAGCTGGTGGTCATATAACCAAGCTTCAACGGATAGGAAGGATGCTTGTGTGAGTGTGTGTAATTCTCAGATGGAAGAGGCATTATATATTAGTGTGGAATCATCTACCTATTGTATGACTGCAGCATGGGGTGTAGAGGTGTGGAGGTTATTAATAAAGATAGAGAAAAGTAGTGGCCCGAGGAAGGAGCCTTCGGGAACACCTAGTATTACTGGGAGTAGTGGGGAAATGTCGGTGTACCACTGAACTGCTTGTTGGCGGCCTCAAAGATAGCTTTGGAACCAGGTAATAGTGGACTCTAATAGGTTTAGGGTAGAAAGGACACTGATAAGTTTTATTATGTGCTACTGTATCAAATGCCTTTGAGAGGTCTAGAAAGAGAGCTGATACAAACTTACCATTGTTTCTATGTTTACTTACAGTTTCTGTAAATGACAAGAGGGCAGTAGTGGTACTGTAAGAGGGACAGAATCCATGTTGTGTGTTAGTAAGTAGGTTGTGGGTGCTGAGGTGGTCCATAATTTGCCTATGTATACATCTTTCCAGAATTTTCAAGAGAGGTGAGAGGATAGCAGTGGGGTGATATTTCTTTTGAGGTGCCGCCTTTGTGGAGAGAGATTACATAGGAGATTGTCCAGATATGAAGAACATTTTATTTCAGTTACTGATCGGTTAATAAGAATTGTTACAGGATAAGCTATGGCCTCAGCAACTATTTTCAGAAAATCTGCTAGAAGTTTACCTGCAGCTATTGTAGTGGGTTTCAATTTCTTTTTTAGCAGTTTTTTAATTGTATCCATATTAATGGGTTGCAGTGAGAAATGGATGATATTGTTTGTAATGTATTGTATTGTACTGTATTTATTTAACATTTGTTTACCGGGATAGTCCGACTGGATACATGTCCATTTTCAGCGGAGGCCCGGGGAGAAAAAGCTCCAAAAAACACATTCAACAAACTGTTACATTTTTACAGTTTAAAACACAAAATAAACACAAATAAAAAGATTTGTACACAGTTGTAAACAAACACAACAAACAGATATACACAAAAAAATTACAGTTTTACTCAGATGGAAAATTAGACAGTTTTTTTTAAGAATGATATGGTACTGAATGCCTAGTAGGCTAACCTGGTAGTAGATCCAAGGAGATCATAGGATATATAAGTTAAGAAACAAAGTGTAGGCAGAAGTCCTCCATGTGCACACGAGTGATGGGTAAAGTTAGTCTGGATTAGGACAAGGACATAGCCATCGTTTTTTAAAGTACTGAATCTGACTTTTCTTGAACTGAGGTAGAGAGAGTTCAGATGTAAGATTAGCAGGAAGAGAATTCCAAGTTTTGCCAACAGAGTAAACAAACAGAGATTCATCGGCTGTGTTGATGGATTTGAGAGTTTGAACTAGTAGTCTTTCAGATGAACGAAGTGCGGTAAGGTTACTGTACAGGGGTGATGAGGTTTTTAAGTACGGGTTTGTAGTCTGGTTGGTACAGGATCTTGTGTGCAACTATTAGAAGGTTAACCTGAAGTGGGTTAGGCAGTTCAAGCCATCCTAGTAGATTTAGGTTATGACAGTGATGAGTTCAGTAGGCTGCATCGGTAGCAAATCTAGCAATGTGATTGTAGCTGCTAGAAAGTTTTTTAAGGTCAGCTTTGCTGAGGTTTGTAAATAGAGAGGAAGCATAGAGGAGGGTGGACAGTAGATGCGTATGAGCAAATACAGTTCTGGCTAATGGCGTTAGGAAGGGCTTGATCCTATATAGTGAGCCAAGTTTTTTATTAACTGTTTTAATAGTTTTATTGATATGCAGCTCAAGCTTAAGGTTATTATCTATTATAACTCCTAAGAGTTTGGTTGAGGAATCTGGGGAAATAATGGTGCCGTTGTTGGATTTTAATGTAAAGGTCGTGGGGGGTAGGACTTGCGAGTGGGGGAGAAAATCAGCAGTTTGGTTTTATTAGGCTTTAACATGAGACGACGGTTAAGGAGCCAATTTTCAACAGTATTAAAAGTATTTTGGGACAGGATCTGCAACTCTGTAGGTGAAGTGTTGGAGCATACTTAAGTGGAGCCATCCGCATACTGAATGCATGTTGCATTTGGGATGACCTTATAGAAATCATTGATGAATATGGAAAATAATAGTGGACTTAGTATGGAGCCTTGGGGTACTCTGACGGTGATGGGTATAAGGGCGGATAGTTTGCTCTGCCATAGGACAGCCTGTTGTCTACCACTGAGATAGGATTGAAACCAATGGATGGCCTGATCCTCTAGGGAGATGGATTTCAAAGTGTTTACAAGTATTTGGTGGTTTACCATATCAAAAGCTTTCAAAAAAATCGAGAAAGATACCAGAGGAAACTTTATTATTGTTTCGGTGTTGGTTAATGACATTAGAGAAAGACATGAGGGCTGAGGTTGTACTATGGAATTGTCTAAGGCCATGTTGGGTGTTGGCTAGAAGATTATTATGGATATTCAGATATTTCAGGAGTTGATTATGGATGCATTTTTCCATAATTTTAGCCAAGGGTGACAGAATAGCTATGGGTCTATAGTCTGACAGGTCAGTAGAGCTGCCCCCTTTATGGAGTGGGATGACACGAGATATCTTCCAGACGGAGAGGATGGACGCTTCAGTTATAGTTCTATTGATCAGGATAGTAATGGGGTATGCTATGGCATCTGCAGCTTTTTGTAGATATTCTGCAGGGAGAAGATCAGCCGACAGGGTGGTAAGCTTTAGTTTCTTAAGTAATTTTCAGACAAAAGATGTGCAAACTGGTTTGAAGTTAAAGGAGAGTTGGGAGCTGGGTGTATTGGCCGGATAATATGGGCATCTGGGGGATAATTGGTTAGCTAGGTTCTGAATGGTTGTTGTAAAGAAGCTGTTAAAGGTATTGGCAATTTCTTCTGGGGGGTTTTGGTTAGAATCTAAGGGGGCAGGAGTGGAGGATTGTCCTGGACTAAGGAGTTGGTTTATACCTACCCACAACTTTTGTGGCTTGTTTTGATGTTTTTCTTGTAGATGACAGTAATAGTTTTTCTTGTCTAATGTGGTGGATTTTTTTGTTTCATTTCTTAGCTATCTGCATCTAAGTTGATCTATGGGTTTTTTTGTGGTCCGCAAAGTGGCCCAAGTCCTATTTCTAAGGGTTTGTTTTGACAGCCAGTCTGTGCTGGTGCATGGGTGTCAAGGATGGATAGGAATTTGGTATTAAAAGTAATTTACTGCTTCTTCAAGTGGTAATTGTTTCAGAACTGACCAACTGCCAGATTTGAGTTCATTTTGGAAATTTGTGTAGCTGAAATTCTTATTGTTACTTACTGTTTTAAAAATGGACTGGTTGTGGATATCATCTTTTTGCCTGATTAAATAGGTGAGGAGGTGATCACTTAAATCATCAGGCAAGGTCCCACTCTAATGGGATTGCTGATACCTAGTAAGTAAGGAGTTAGATGGGAGGAGATTTCCAGCTTGTGTGTAGCTATACAAGTGGAGGTTTGGCCTTTTTGGTAGTGGAAACCTGGGTATGTATTATATTCACAGGCAGTAAGAAGACATGGGACAAGCAGGAAGGGTAGCAGTGAGTATAGTGGTAGTATTTTAATTGGTTTTGTTGCAAGTAACATTGGGATTACTGAGGTTGACTTTTCCACAGAGGGGAAGGTGGAAACAAGAGTGTGGGCTGGCAGTTCTTTTGTACTGCTGCTAATGAGCCAAGATCCAAGCAAAGGCAAGTTTGTGTTTAGGAAAAAAAAAAATCAGAATTGACCAAAAACTGCTGTGAATCTGTAAGTCATTTCTTAACCATTTATCAGATGGGAAAACAGCATAACCTTGCATCTGTAAGCTACTGTGCTCTCAGTTAAATTAACAAACACACACAGTATTTGACCAGTTATGGATACTACTTGCTAACAGAAGGGAATAAAAGAGAACTGGAAGAAGTGTGTCTGTGTGTGTGTCTGTGTGTGTGTCTGTGTGTCTGTGTGTGTGTGCGTCTGTCTATGTGTGTGTGTGCGTCTGTCTGTGTGTGTGTGTGCGTCTGTCTGTGTGTGTGTGTCTGTCTGTGTGTGTGTGTGTCTGTGTCCTGCTGTGTGTCTGTGTGTGTGTGTGTCTGTGTGTCTGTGTGCGTCTGTCTGTGTGCGTCTGTCTGTGTGCGTCTGTCTGTGTGCGTCTGTGTGTGTGGGCTGCTTACAAGCCAAAGCAGAGTGCTCTCCAGGGGATAATGAGCTCAAACAGATAGACACATACACAAAGTTAATTTCAACTGTTTGTGTTGGCATACAGTTCAGACCCGGACTGCACTTATAACAACGTGTCCACCTGTCTGGTTAAAAACAAAGGTGTTATTGCAGCCGATTACTTAGAGTGGTGTTAGGCTGGAGAGACACTGAGCACTTCATGGGGCCTGTAGCAGGGTGGTTGTAGTTTTAAAAAGTTTTGTAAGAAGTAGTGAGCATGTAGGAAGGTTGCAGTTTGGTTAGGCCAAGAACTGATTCGGTGAAATACCTGTTGAACTGTGTAGCTATGCTATCACTAGTGTTTGTAGTGGTAGGAGGAGGAGTTCTAACTTTACCAGGTAATAGGATGTTGTTGATGGCTGACCAGAATTTTTGAGGGCTGTTTAGATGTTTTTTCTGTATGTCATGACAGTAGCAGATTTGGTCTAGTTTGACTGCTTTTTATTTACTTTGTTTCTGAGTTCCAGGTAAGATGTTTTGACAGCTTGAGAGCCAGATCTATGCCATTCAGTCCACGTTTTATTCCAAAGTTTCATTAAGGACCTAGTTTCTTTGGTAAGCCAGGGTGCATAGTTAGATTTGACCCTTATTGTTCTAGCTGGGACAAAAGAGTTTAGGATATTTAAGAAAACATTGTTAAAAGGATGGACAGCATCGTTAAGTTGGAGGGTAGTAATGCACTACTTGTTGTTGGAATTAAGCAGGCTGCTAGAGGTGTGACATTCTACACCACTTAGGTGTTAAAACGTTAACTCATATTCTCCCTTTGCTTTCCTTATTATTACTCTTCCCATTCTTATTTTTTCTTCCTTCTTATTCCCTTCTTTTCCTTCTCATCTCTCTTACTCTTCCCCCTTTTTGTGTCTTCCTAATAGTTTACTGTTTTCCACTCTTTATTTACAAATATCTCCTCAGAGTAACTGAAGTTTTATTAGTTTTTATTAGTTTCTTCCTCTTCTACCTACTTCCTCCCCTATTAGTTAATTACTTCTACCCAATAACTGTTATAGGAGGGTTAGACTTAAATAGTTTTTAATTAAAGGAACAACATGTATAAAGTGATTTTTCACACGTCTTGGTCTTTTTGCATCTATTCATAGCTATGTTTATGACCTGTTTTGATTTCTCAAATATGTAACTATATATTGCTATTTTATTGTTATTGCCATTGACTGATTGTTATAGTTTTGTGTAACTTTGATTTTGGTTATTTTTACAACATTGTATTAAATACATGGAGCTTTTCTCCTCAGGTCTCCAATGAAAATGGACTTTAGCCCAGTTGGACCAACCCGGTTAATAAATGCCAAATAAATAAATAAAACAATAAATTATTTTCCTTCCTTTCATTCATTTCTTCCTTTCCCCCCTATTTTTCATTTCCTTCACATTTTCCTTGCTCATTCCTTTTTACAGTTATCAGTCTCTTCCCCTTCCTATTTTTCCTCTCCTTCCTCTCTCCCTCCCTTCTTTCCCTTTCCGCCCTTCTCTCCTTCCTTTCCCCCTTACTCCCTTTTTCTTTCACTCTTTTTTCTTCCTTCTCTTCCCCCCTTTCCCTTTCTTTCTTTTTGTTCCATTTCTCTCCTCCTTTCTCTTTATATAATTGTTGTACCCAAAATATCAGCAGATTCTTAATTATAGAATATTATTATACATTTGACCAATTAAAATGGATTCTTAATAAGGAAGGGTTTATACTTTTACAGATCAAATAAAACAATACTCAAGACATTTCTGGGTCCATAATAGTTGATGTTATGCTGTATGTGTGCCTAATCAACCTTAGTTTTTGCCATCTAATGAAAATTCATATCATAATCTATACACTGAATACATTAAACAATACTAACAACTTACTACAAATACTATTTTACTTAAACTATTTAACAAACAATTATCTATATTTGCCATTTAAATTACACAACAGATCAACAGACCAAACAAATGCTGATCTAATGTTACAACTTTTAATCGTATGTCATTTGTGAACGGGAAGTTGCTTCTTACTTAGAAGACATATTTCTTCCTGGAGAGAGTGATAAGCTCTCCAAGTGTTATATGTCCATATAAGTTATTTTCTGGAGGAAAAGCACTAAAGCATTGAACTGAACAAAATGGTTGCATTTTTTAAACTGTGTGTCAATTAAATAATAAAAGGCAGTAATTCCTTTGCAATAATACATTAACTATATTGTGAGGAATTGTCAAATGATGACTTTCTGAACGTAACTTAAGGATATAATATAATTCAGGAGAAAATGCTAATGCTACGTGAACATGCGATAAAGAGATACCTTTTGAAGTATATTCATTGATTTCCTCCTTAATTAAATGTTTGTGTAAATTAAGTCTAATTGTGAATGCAGTCAAATAAATGGTGTGCTACTGTTGGTACACCTTGAGGTACTTCCCACACGCTAAGAGAGGGAATGCAGAGTCAGCTACCCAAGCAACCGTCTGCCAGTGTTGTCAAACCTATGTAAGCATAGATTTTTCCCTTCTGCTCCTTTATAAAAACTCAGCATTCACAGTGTCAAAGAGGAAAAGATGAGACAAAAAAGCATAGCTAACATCTTCATAATCATGCAACAGCTGTTAAAAATGATCCCCTTAGCTAAAATAAAGCAGCTGTTATAAATAGAACATTTACATTTGTATTTTACATCAGAGGCATTTTTCACAATCATAAATATACTATTTCTAAATGGGCACAAAATCCTATATTAATGATCCAAAAAATCCCCATCACCTCTCTTTCCCTCTCCCCTTGCCCTGAATAAGGCATCATTACATAAAGTGAATACAGAGCAAGATGACAGATATTACCCATCATTAAAAGAACATATTATAAGGCTGTTACATTCAGTTACACTTCTTGTTTTTAAGTTTAGATCGTTAATAACACTTGCGTTTTACTGTGGATTACAGTTACATGGGAATTTTAATGGAAGGATAAACGATACAGCTATAAAATTGGATTACCTGTTACATGCTCAGATGAAGATTTTATAGGCGGTAAATAAGTGAAATATTTGTATTGAATTGTGGTTGTTTTAAGTTTCCATAGTGAGCACATTAAATAAATTAAGGCAGAAATACATAAAGCAATTATTCAATAATTTGATATGAGTGTTCCTTGGTATCTTGTGGTTGGATGGTTTTCTGCTTTTCCTTTTTAACAATTAACAATTTAGACTTGTCAGGGGTCTTCAGAGTGGTAGATGCCCAACTCATGCCTTCCGAAAGAGAAACTATATTGTTTTTTGCGAAGTCTGATTATTCTTCAATGTTGCTTAAAGTTTTTAGTCCATTCTGTAAGTTGGTATTTATTCTTGCTGGAAAAATGATTTGAGCTTTGGTTTAATTTTGTTTTAACAGCGTTACTAAAGGCCAGCATTTTTCCATTTTTCATTTGTTTTAGCAGAACAGCCATTGTCAAAACTTATAAGTTGTTCATATTTTTAAGAGTGCCTCTGACCAAGCTGTTTTTTTAAGATAAGTTCTTTGACAAGAAATGAAGGGAATTTTTAAATTACAAATCTGTTAAAGCAGGAAAGCTAGAAGCTAGCTTACCAGCTGAACGAAGTGCCCTTTGTGTGTCGCGGGAAAGCCCTTCTTGTAGGTTAAGGAACATGGGAATCCAAGAAGACAAAAAAAAAAAAAAAGATATTGTATCCTTCAGTTTTCTCTGGCAGGCCGAAGATTCTAATATTACATCTTCTCTCTATTCTCAAAGTCTAGCAGTTAATTTTGTAATTAGGTGTTTTGTTTGAGGAGAAATTCTGCTTGTATTTCTTCTTCTTTTAGTCTTCCATCTATATCCAAAAGTGCTGTTTCTAAGTCAGAGATATTTATTTGTTGTTATTGAATCATGTCCTTTAATATATCAGTTTGTTTGATATTCTCTTAAGTGGTCTAGATTTTCCTGGAACCTAACCATTTTCAAAGAAAGGTCTTGTGCAGATGACATGACCAACTGTCTTCCAAGTAAGAAGGAACTTCCCGTTCACAAATGACATATACTGCAAGTATTTTTTTTGGAGAGGAGTCTGAATGTGAGTATTTGGAAGGGGTCTATAATAGATCAATGAAAAACCTTTTCAGCAAACACCTCTTTGCCAAACGTTCGAACGGACGTTTCAGTGAATTGTTTCCTAGATGGAGAAAAAAACACTTGGCCATCATCAGAAATTTGCCTTTTCCTCCCCATTGTAGTGCAATTTTGGAGTTGGTATATTTAGTTTGGGCCCCCCCACCTTTGGAGGGTTTTAAATTTTGTGAAGTTTTATGCTGGTCAAGCACCCCCCCAGGAAAAAATTTGCTGAAACGGCAGTTCAACAGAGCAAGTTTTCGACAATGAGCATTCGGCAAAGAGCTGTTTGCTGATCTAATACAGACCCTTTGGAAGCACTCATTTTATTTTCCCAAAAATGTCTCCAAGATAATTGGACGGGAAAATATTGGCAAATCTGCACAAAACTTAATATATTAATAGACCAGATGGTAATGTAAAAAAATTAGCTATAATTCTTGATTTGAAAACAAAATTTCCCCAATGCAATAGGTTAGATACTACAGAGCTCTGAAAAGGTGCTATTCTCAATTGGCCATATTTACTCCACCCTACAAGAATTTTCTTATTACCTTGGACACATGCTGGTAGAAGGCTAGGCTACTTTCTACACGAGTTCCCAGATCCCTAACTAGTGAATCAGATCTTAGGGTGTTTTATTGAAAGCATAGTTTCCCCTGGGTGGCCTTCTTCCCAAAAGATACTATAATGTATTTCTTGGCATCGAGTTTTAAGCTGTGACTTTAGCACCAGTCATCTGCCTGTATTAGATCTTCCTGTAGGGTGTTTTTATCTTATAGGGATTCTACGACTGCTTCCAGCTTCCAATCTTCTGGGAACTTGGTCAGGAAGAGGCCTCTGACATTGGTTTTGACTTGACCTCTGACAAGTAGATGTCAAAGAGGAGAGGGCTCAGCACAGAGCCATGAGAGACTCCACTGGACCAGCCACTTTGTAGAGGTGCTCTCACAGATCGTAACCTCATGGCTCCTATCTAGGAGCCAATTGGCTATCTAGTGTGTTATAAAGGAGTTGATGCCTTGTTCCATAGGTCTGGTAACAATGTCCGCATGGGGTATTGCATCAAATGTCTTAGCCAGATCAAAGTAGGCAGTATGCACCTCTTTAACTATGGCCATTGCCTTGGTGGCCTTTTTAAAGAAGTTTAGCAGGTTCACAGGATCATAGGAAGTTACTAGGCTATTGGCCCTGAGGCTCTTACAAGCCTAGCCAAGAACTTTGCCCATGTTCTGACAAGTCAGCACCCAATGCCCCTGTCTAGCAGGGACAAAGATGGAATCCCAGGGGCGTATTTTCTGTTCACTATCCAGTTATCCAGGTTGTGCTTAAAAAGGGTTAATGAGGTACTCTGCTTGACGTGATGTGGGAGCTTGTTCCACAGAAAGGGGTGTCTCTGGGACACAAATCTGCCCCCCCCCCAAGTCCTACTGATGCCACAGACCAGGATGAGGTTGCGCATGTGGGTTACTCAAGTAGAGCTCGACTTGCAGGTATGCAGTAGTCACATCAAGGTGGGGTCTGAGATTGCTGTGTATGCCAGACAGAGGTCACCTCTGAGAAGTCTGTAGGAGACTGAGTAGAGGGACAAGGGCATTAGCCTGTCTGTGTAGGGTAAATGTTTGAGGCTCTAGATTCTCCTGATGAGGAACTTCTGTGGACTCTCCAGCTGCTGCATGTGCTTTGTGAGGTACATGCTGAAAGGGGCAATGTACTCAATAACGGGTCTTATAAGAGAAGAATACAGGGATGTTATGACCACCTTGTCCCTGGATAAGATACCCTTACTAATGAGATGGGCCACGTAGAAAGCTTTCTGTACAACGGAGGCAATATGGTGGTTAAAAGTCAGTTTGTTATCAACCTGGTTGCCAAAGTCCGTCACAACTGACTGAGTGCTTAGGACCTTGTTATTAATATGATTTGTGACGATGTCACTCCCCAAAGGGGATGATGAAGCATTTTTTGGCATTCAGTTTGAGGCCATGTTTCTGGCACCAGTCATATATTTGGGTGAGACCCTCTTGGCGGATGTCCACATCACTAGGTGAACTGATGACAGCAGCCATCTCACAGTCATCTGCAAACCTGGCCAGCCATAGCCCATTGATTTTGGCCTGCACCTCAGAAAAGTATGGTGGCTTCCCCTATTTTGACTAGGTGGGTTCTATCAGTGAGCCAGTTTGCTACCCATCTGGTAAAATATGGATTGATACTTAGTTGAGAAAGTTTTTATTACATCCAAGTGGGGAATAGTATCGAAGGCTTTGGCAAGGTCAAGTAAGGTGATGTGCACAGTCTTCCCCTCGTCTATGGCTTTGGTGACTGTCTCAAAGACGTCGACCAAATTTAACAGGCAAAACCTCCCCTTGATGAAACCAAACTGTGTGGGATCAAGTGTTTGGAGGTTGCCAATGTCCTTGTTAATGAGGTCCATGATAATCCACTCCAGGGCCTTGCAGATCAGGCTAGTTAGGTTGATGGGTCTATAATTTCCTGGATTGGTGGATGCTCCACCTTTGTGCAAAGGGATGACAGTGGCTGTCCTCAACTCGGCTGGGATGAAGCCAGTACTCAGGCTTTGGTTGAACAGGGGGCCTAATGGTGCTGCAAGTTCCTGTCAGAGTTCATGTAGGATGCAGCCTGGGATGCTATCAGGTCCCATGGAGGCTGTATTTTTTGTCTTTGAGAGGGCAGTGATGACTTGCTCCCTAGAGATAACGGGAGGGGGGAGCAGGTGTGGGGATGTACTAATTTACTGATGGGGCAGAGGGGTAAAGTTTTCACTGAACCTGTCTGCCAGCAGGTTGGCTATATGTACAGAGTTTGTGTACATGGTGTCCTTGACCACCAGGTCTGAGCAGATCTGGGTGCTTCCCTTGAGACTACGGACATATGCAAAGAAAGCCTTGTGATTGTCTTTAGTAGATGTGGCCAGTTTGGACTATAAGTTTGCTTTGCTTTGGAGGATTTCACTAGTGCTCTTGTTTGTTCAGACTAAGGAAAGATTGCTTGCAATTAGGCACCTGCTCCTTCTTGGTCCTGGACAGCAGTTTTTAACTTTTACTATAGAGTTTATTTATTATAGATGCTCACCAGAGAGGTTTACTCTTCCTTGAGGAGGAGGATTTTGTCCTGTTGGGTATTCCTGATTCCATGCAGCTATACAAGTGCTTGTACAATATTTTGGTGTAGGCTTTGACATATGTGCCAGTTCCTATGGAGGGGGAGGGGGCTGTGAAGCTGTTTTACCTTTCCTCAGGAGGTTATCAGCTTTCAAGAAGTTTTTTTGTTTGCCCTATCTAGTGGGTGGTTGGAGGAAGATGGTGACTTCAAAAGTGGCCACTTTGAGGTTGGATCTTCATGGGGAGGATGACACTGTAGGGGATCTGTAGGCGTGACCTTACTTTGACAAAGCCAAACTGGGAAGGATCCAGTATCTGGAGGGCAACTATGTCTTTGCTGACTTTCATGATAATTCTTTGTAAATAAGATTAATCAGATTAATGGGTCTGTAGTTTCCTGGATCTGTTAATGGTCCTTCTTTATAAAGACGGATAACTGTTGCAGTCCTCCACTTGTGTGACACAAAGTCAGTTTTGAGGCTATAATTAAACAGCAACTCCCATGGGCCTAATAAGTTGTATCTTGGACTATACAGGAGGCATCCAAGAATGTTTATCAGGGCCTATTGAGGCTGTGTTATTGGCTTTAGCAAGTACAGGTAGGACATTCTCTCCTGATATAGGTGGGGGTTATGCTTGATGGGAATTCTTGGAGGGTGGCTGGCAGTGAGTAGGAATAAAGTTGGAACTGAATTTGTCAGTTTACAGGTTTGAAAAATCACTAGGCTAAGTGAATGTGACACCATTAACCATCAATTCAGCACACTGCTCTATGCTGCCCTTGAAGTTTCTGACATAGCTGAAGAAGGCCTTGTGGTTGTCTTTTGCCTGAGAGGCTACCTTAACCTCAAAGTTGGGTTTATTTGACCTAATTAGCCCTCTTAGTTGCTTAATTAGTTTGATGAGTGAGACATCTTTATGGGAGTTATGCAGCCTGACTTTTGCCATATTTTTTCTTTTGTTGTGTACCATGTTTAATTTGGGATGCCACCAGGGCAATTTGTTTTTGGAGTTAAGCTAGGAGCTTACTTCTGGTATCTACAACAGCTTCTATGCAGCCACTGACATGGTTGTACAGAGTTTCTGTGAACAATTCTACATAGACTGCTGTGTTTTTTGGGTTTGTGGGGTACTGAATGTTGACAAACTATAGCTTAATAAAAGGTAGCTTGTCTTGGAAATGTTCCTGACTATTACTGGGTAACTGAACTGATTTTGATTTTGAAGGAGACAGCTTTATGGTCAGACCTTAAAAGGGAGGGCAAGACGTTGGGAAGGGGTGCAGCATTCTCCCATATCTGTGAATATGTTGTCCAGTATTGTCAGAGCCTCTGGTGGTTGTATGCATTAATTGGTCAAGGGTGTTTGCATTTTTGAACTCCAGGAATCTCTGTGTCTGCAAGTTTGAGGCCATGTAAGATTCCCAGTCTATAGAAGGATAAGTGCCCTATGAGTACAGTGTTTGGTTGAATGGGGTCTCCAGTAGGTCAAGTATGCTCTGTGAATTTCTTCAGACATGGAGGACAACCTATATTTAGGATGTAATAAGGAATTTTATCTATGGTTATTTGCACGTGGAGGAACTCCAGTGCATCATTCTGATTAACCAACCTAGAGGTACGCTCATCATTGATGCATGTCGAGACACCTTCACCTTTAGCCCCTGTCAATGCAGCTACTTGTCAAAGAGTCTGAAAGGCACTGAAACCTTGCACTGCCCGAGTACTCTCTACAGCTTTAAACCATGTCTTCGTAATAACACAGATTTCTATGTTCTCAGTGATTAAAAATGCTTGGGGGGGGTATAGACTTTTTTTGAGGCTCCTGGCATTCAGTAGTAATATCTTTAGGTTTGGTTGAGTTAATTTTGCTGATTTTGTCAAGCTGGCATTGCCAAAAAAGGCACTACAAGGTGGATAAAGTTTTAGTCAATATTCGAAAGCCTAGAGGGGACAAGTGCAGACCATTCTTGGCAAAGCAATGTGGTTTGCTAACCATGTCCTCCTATGCTGACAAATACTAGATCCCCTTAGAATGACACTAGAAACTCAGCCAACTGTTAAAATCAATCATCTTTTGTTCAAATTGTGGCATCATCCTCACTGAAGGTAATATGCTGTTGAATGCTAAGCTCATACCAGACTGACACACACAGTCCAGGGAGGTATGTCTCAGGTCATTTACACCTACATGGACTATGACGGAATCATACTGGTTACTTGACATGTAATAATTTACATTTGTGAGCAATTTGGCAGATTCTGGCTCCAGATGGGGAGTCTCCTACAACTAAAGTCCTGGGAAATGTGTTAGCTTGTCTTAAGGGCTTTAATTTTCAGTCTCCATTTAGTTCGATTGTGTGTATGTGTGTGGTGTTACGTGTTATTTTTGCTCAGTACTTTTATGTTTCCTGAGGAATAGCTTTGCCAACAGGTGGTCTTATGTGATCTTTGTTGTTTAGGAAAACTGCAATTTAAGTGCCTCAGCATACACTGGTCTGTGTATGTGTGTTGTGTATGTGGTTTTGACAACCAATGTGCTTCGATGCAAGAGTTTACCTCCAGTGACACTGTGCAAGTACACCTCTTGCATATAGTTATCTGTTACTTTAAGGATTAAATGGATGTTGGTAAACATGAGACAATTGTTACATTGTCCCACGGCACCTATATCCACAAGGCTGGCTACAGAGAGGTTGGAAAATTGCATATCCATGCCGTCCTGTCCAACTGGTGAGCTACAGGGGGGTGACGGTACTCGGGATGTTGCAGAAGGCTATTACGGGTGTTTTAATTGGGTAGGCTATTACTGGTATTTTATTGAGGCAGATTAAACTAAAATACCCTTTTTACTAGCTTTCTTGGCTATTAAATACGAAACTCTACTAAATCTAATGGTATTGCCACTTGATTAGCTGTTCTGAGCTTGCTGCCAAACAAGGTATTTGCTCAATACTTACTATTTTACAGGGTACAGTTTTATGGACAGTTCAATATGGAAACTTTGCTTTCTAGGTACTTACTTCTGTACAGGCAATGGCTAAACACAAAACAACTTAACTGATAAAATTCTTAATATCAGCAACAGTGAGAGGAAAAAAAAAACATTTTCACTTCAAAAATATAAAAAAATGCACAAATAAAGCAAGACATCAGCAGTGATTACTTAATATAAATTAAACAAGTGTGATCTACAGTACTTACCTCTCCCTGGATGGCACTGCATGGAAGCAAAATACTTTTGGAACACAGGCTAGGATGCCGAGCTTTGTTGACCTCTGGGGAAATGAGCAAAGAGCCATGCAAAAGTGCCAAATTTATACCAGTAATGAAAAGGCAGAAAAGTGAGCACTCAGCCCTCTGGCCAATACAATGACTATGCTATGAGCCCTTTAGAGTGTTTCTGAACTCAGACCAGACAAACACCTCTTGCTACAAAATGAGTAATCCCAGTCCTCTTAATTCAAAAACACAGCAAAAGGTACCCAAAAGTGCAATGCTATCATAAACAACTTAAACTACTGGGGAGAAGTCCCTCAATTTCTAGTACAACCAGTCTAATAGCAGCAAACTTGGAGAGGTGCAACACTTTTAGTTTAAATTCAAAGAGAAGCACAGATAAGGCAAGAATACAGCAGTGACTGCTTAATTTCAGTGAACCAAATGTTATTTAACAAGCAAAAGCACTTAGCTTTGCCTGGATGGCACTGGATGCAAGTAATACACTTCTGTATCTCAGACTAGAATGCCTAGCATGACAAAAACTGGAAACCAATTAATTACAGAAGAATACAATTCTGCACATATGTGTTAAAAATCTTAAGTGTTTTTGCAGTCGCCTTACACCCCTTCCAATTTCCATCATTCCACAAACGTATTAGTTCGGAGATTATACACTTGCATACTCAGTTTAACCTATAAAATCTGACACTAGTGTTTTGACATAAAGGGTGTCCCCTAATCTGTTGACATTTCCTTGGGTATCAGTACCTAGGAAAACAAGACCAGTTCCTAGCGACTGCTTTGGAATTAGCCTTCTAGACAGGAATACCTTCAGGGATTTCAGTGTCATAGTCCAACACTACCAGACATAGCCTAACCTAATGACCACAAAGGCCTTTTTATGCCTAGCAATGCATCCTAAATCTCAGACATGTTCTGGCACCCTTGATAAGTGTAAGCAGGGGCTTGGTAATGAAACATTTACAAACAGGGGCCTGGGAGATAACCATTTACAGGTTGCCTGTGTCCATTAGAGAGACAGGTGCCAAACCAGAGATGAATTTCCTGTTCTTCATCCAATTGTCCAAGTTACACTTGAACTGGGTAAGGGAGTAGCTCTGCTTCACATGGATGGGAAGCCTGTTTCAGAGAAGAGGTAGTCTCGGAGACACATAGCTCACTCGCCAGCAGGTCCTATTCATATCACAGGCAACATTTAGGTCTTTAGAACAGGCAAGTTTGGTGCAGTTTGTTTTGCAGATATAGAGGAGGTTCATCAGGGTGGGGTCTGAAAATGCCTTGTATGCAAGCATAGACCTCCCCTCATCAGCCTGTAGAAGACAGAATACAGGGATAGGGCCTTGAGGCAGTATGCATTGGACAGGTTACTTGCGCCCTGTACTCTTTTACTGAGGAATCTTTGTGGGCATTCCAATTGTTGGATGTGACTGATTAGGTACATACCAAAGGGGGCACTGCACTCAATGACAGGTCTGATGAATGCCCAACACAGTGGAACAATGACCTCCTAGGACCTATATGCCATACCTTTGTTTAGAAGTTGTATGACATTGCATAATGATCTCACTACTGCAGACATGTGATGGTTAAAGGCTAGATTACTGTCTATGTGAGTCCCGAAGTACCAGACTACTGGCTCAACTCTCAGGGAGTGTGTTACAATACGATAGTTAGCAGGGATGGATGACTTCTCGAAGGATACTTTTATGCATTTCTTGGCATTTAGTTTTAGTCCATGGCTCTGACACCAGTTATTTGTCTGTGTCAGAAGAACATTTGTATCGATGAGGGTATTCTATGACTGCTCTTATTTTGCAATCATCTGCAAATCTTGTCAGCCAGAGGACCTTGTCATTGGCCTTGACTTCAGAAGGTAAATGCAAAAAAGGAGTGATTCCAAAATTGATCCCTGAGGGACTCCACTTGTGACTGGCCTCTCTGTAGAGGTGGACTCTTCAATTCTAACTTCTAGGGTTCTACCTGTGAGCCAGTTGGCTATCCACTGGGTGACAAAGGTTTATTCATAGGTTCATAGATTAGTACTAAGCTAACTGCCCTTGCGAGCCATTTTAAGCCTAGCCAATTATGCCTTGTGAGACTCAAACCCTGCACCTTGTGTTTATAAGGCAAACACCTTAACCATTAAGCCACCCTCCCCTCTTGAGTTTGTCAAAAATGTCAGAGTGGAGTATTGGGTCAAATGCCTGGGCCAGGCCAATGTCGGCTCTGTGAACCATTTTGCCCTCATCCATTGCTTTGGTGACCTTCTCAAAGTCCACCAGGTTGAATAGGCATGGCCTGCCCTTGATGAAACCAAACTGGGTTGGGTACAGTGTCTGGAGGTTTCCTATATTATTACTGATCATTTCTATGACAACTTTTTCCATAGCTTTGCATATCAGATTAGTGAGACCTATAGGTCTGTAGTTTCCAGGACCTGTAGATGGCCCGGCTTTGTGCAGAGAGATGACTGTTGCTGTTCTCCATTTGTAAGGCACAGTGTCTATTTGGAGGCTACAGTTAAATTGCAGTTCCAAACACTGGATCATTAGATCACATTTCATGCTAATTACAAGGCATCCTGGGATACTGTCTGGACCTATTGGTGCAGTGTTCTTGACCTTAGAGAGAGCACTGAGGACCTATTCCCTAGTGACAGTAGGGGGGAGTTGTATTTGATGGTATTTCCTGAGAGGAGGTAGAGAGACGAGTTAAGTTAGAGCTAAATTTGTCGGCCATTAGGTTTGCTCTATCTTCTGCCTCAAAATAGGTGGGGCTCTGTTAACAACGAACTCTGCACACAACTGCATTGCCTTTGAAGCTGCGGACATAGCTAAAGAATACCTTGTGGTTGTTCTCAGCCTGGGAGGCCTAATTTACTAGAAAATTTGGCTTTGGTAGATTTTGTTTTTCCTCTAGAGTTGTTTAGTTTGATGAGACTTGCTTTTATACTGCTGGTTGCTACACCTCCTAATTTTTGCTATGATTTTCTTCCTTCTGTCATACAACCTATTGATGTTGTGATTCCACCAGGGTGGCTTGTTTTCTGAGTTAGTTCTGTACCTATTCCTTGTGGGTACAGCTGCCTCTATGCAGCTAGTAACATGATTATATAGGCTTTATGTGAACAGTTCTGTGTAGGCAGCAGTGTTCTCAGGGTTTTTGGGGGCTTGAAATTTTGCCAGGTTATCACCCGATAGCAGGAAGTTATCATTAGTGTAGTTCCTGAGCATTCCAGAGTTAGCTGGTGTTCTGGGTTTTACTTTTACTTCAAATGAGACCATTCTGTGGGCTAACCTTACTGAAGAAGATATTACACTAGGGGGTGTGCAGCAGTCTCCCCTATTAGTGAGGACCAGATGCAGTATGTTTACACCCCTAGTCGGTGTATTGACAATCTGGTCCAGTGAGTCTGTGTTTACAAAATCCAGGAGTTTCTGTGCCTGTATGTTTGACGTCGTATAGGATTCCCACTTAATGTTGTTGTTTGTCTTTCGGCTTTTCCCCAGTAAGGTGTCGCCACAGCGGAACTCTGGTCCGCTAATGATTGGCAGTAGATTTTTTTTATGAAACGCTGAGGTGCCAGCTCGATGCCCAACCTTCAACAAAGGCACGCCCATTTACGCACGCATGTCTTTCGAACACTACCGAACCGCGGGGAGGACATGCAGACTCCACACAGAAGACACTCCCAAGCCAACCCGAGAATCGAACGGGAGAACCTCTTGCTGTGAGGTAACAACGCTACCGCCATACCACCGCGACATACAGGATTCCCACTTAATAGTGGGGTAATTAAAGTTGCCATGAATATGGTATTGGGTTGGATGGTAAGTGTTTACAATAAGATTAAATACATGGCATGGGTTTCCGGGGTCATATAGTGGGACCTACAGCTTGCAAGGAAATGGTACGGGATTTTGCTTATGGTGATTTGAATGTGGAGAAGCTCAAGTGCATTGTCCTGTTTGACCAGCTTGACGTATATTTATTTTTGACACCTCTGCCTTTACTCCCTGTCTGTATAGCAGCTGGTCTAAATGTGTGGAAGGCATTATAGCCTCACAACGTCTCTGAGTGCAGAGATGTCAGCATTCTCAAGGTTGAGGAGAGATTGTAGGGAGTGGATTTTCTTGTTTACGCTCCTAGCACTGAGCAGAAACACCTTTTGATTTCCTTGGTTTTGATTTGCTATGTCAGAAGTGTTTCAGTTTGGCATTGCCTAAAAACGGTACTATGAGGGAGGACAATGCCTTAGCTAATATTTGAAAGCCTGGAGAGGAGAGGTGCAGACCATCCCTGGCACAACAGCATGGTCTGTTGACCATCTTCTTCCATGCTGACAAGTACTGCACCTCCTTAGAATGGCACCAGAAACCTAAGCCAATTATTGAAATCAGTCATCGTGTGTTCGTATTGTGGCATCATCCTTGGAGAAGGTAAAATGCTGCTAAATGTTAGGCTCATAACAGCCTGGGATGCACGTTATGAGAGCTCCATGATGTTTCGTTTCATACAGACTAGGGAAGTATGTCTCAGGTCATTTACACCCACAAGCTCTATGACCAAGTCATGCTGGTACCTGTGGTCCAATGACCTGAGTGCATGTGCAATGCAGCGGTTCCTAGCCCCTGATAAACAACTGATCATTACTTCCGCTCCTTACTCAGCCGGGTGAGAGGGACATCAGTGTGTCTCACAATAGAGTCTGCAATGACCAGAATGCTGGATTGTGTGGTGGCCTGTCTTACGGGCTTAGAAGAAGAGAGTCTCTATGAGATATTGCTGTATGTGATGATGCAGACGTTGTTTTGAAAGAGTGCATTCTGGGCTGCTGAGGGTATTTGTTATGTGGACTTTGTCTAGGTGGTCTTTGGGGTTTAGGAAGTCTACATTTAAGTGCCTCACACATGTGGGTCTATGTGTCTGTTCTGAACTGTCTTTGATGGGTGCAGTGTATGTACTGACAGCCCGACTGACATTTTATGTGAGAGCTTTGTCTCCAGTGACACTGTAAATACATCTCTCATATACCATATCAGTTTGCTTGAAAATTAGCTGGTTGACAGTAAACATGAGGCAATTTCTTCATTGCCTGACAATACCCATATCTACCAAGCTGGTAATGGAGATAATGCAAAAGTTCATATCCATGGCAAAAGACCCTTTTTTATTGATTAGACAGTTACAGTGAGAATATAAATTAATGCAGGAGTATCTGGCTTGCAACTCTGGGGGTAGTGCTTTATTTACTGCAAACTTGTTGACCTGTGTGCAACAATCTAGTGGTGAAATTTTAATGACGATTTTACAGGAAGAATGTAACTCGGTGTGTCTGCGACTAAACAGGGCTGCCAAACACTTGAGGAGAAACAAATAAATCAACCCCGATTGATTTATGGATGAAGTATTTAGAGAAATATTCTGAAGTTAGGTTAGATAACAGCTAATCAAGCAGTACTTCTAAAATTAAAGAATTTGCTTTGTCAAGAATGATTTGCCTGACTGGCTACTGCCTAGCTACTAGTCCTGGTCTCACCACAGCTTCACACTGCTGGGATACAATGCTCCTTTGTTTCTTCTCTCATCAGAAGTAAAAAGTACAGTTGTGTACACTTACCATAAATGTAGATGTTAGAGAGTGCTCACTGTTGCAGTCCTGACTTGTGTGATTCCCTGCTGTCGAAGCCCTTGGCCGGCCCGACTACCAGAGTAAAAATCTCCCTCCTCCTAAGGCTGGAGGACACCCTACCCTGATGTCAGCAAGTTTGGGTATAAAGGAAACCAGCTGATGCCATGGACATCAGTTTTTCTTGCCCCCTAGAAGGTAAGAGCCCCCCAGGATGAAGGTAAGAGCCCCCAGGAAGAACCATAAACAAGAGTTAAAGGTAGAAAAAGGGTCCTGCAGGGTAAACACCTAGGGATCCTCTGGTTATTTGAGAAGATAGAAGCAGACTACTACTGTAGGCAAAGGGGGACAGAGGGAAGGGAGGGAAAGAAGACTGCAACAACTATGTTCTTCATGTTTCACTGTTGCAGTCCTGACTTGTGGGTTGATTTCCAAAGCTAAGATGAGGGTGGAAGGTAGATTATGGAGAAGAGAAGATGCCCTGTAAGATGGCAGTGGCAAATCCTGCTCTAGACTTGGAGAAGGCTGATAAGTGAAAGTGTTTGGTAAAGGTATAAACAGATGACAAGGTAGCAGCTTCCAAAATGTCTTTGGTAGACACTCCTTTCAGGAAGGCAGATGAGGTAGAAGTGGCCCTAGTAGAGTGAATCCTTACAGTGCCAGGATGTTTTTCACCATGATGGCTGTAACAAAAAGGAATACAGTGACAGACTCACTTGGAGATATGTAGTCTGTTTGGAGACTGGTTTCCCTTCAGAGCCAATGGCAAAGGATACAGAGTTGGTCTGATTTTTTGAAAGACTTAGTTCTGTCAAGATAGTAGCAAAACTGGCTGTGCACATCCAAAGAGTGAAGGCCCCCCTTGGTTTTGAGGCTTGGTGAAGAAGGTGGATATGTCCGTGACCACCTTGGACATAAAGGATGGATTAGTCCTGAGTGATACTTTGGGTGGAATATGGGAAATGGTTCCACTGCCATGAAAGCTTGCAGCTCAGAGACCCAACTAGCTGAGGAGATAGCCAGTAAAAGGGCAGTCTTCCAAGTTAAGAATTTTAAATCAGCAGAAGCTGCCAGTTCAAAAAGGGGGGGGGGCAGCAAAAATTTTTCTAGAACAAAACTGAGATTCCATGATGGTGTGGGTTATCACCTGTGAGGTCTGATGTGAACCCCCCAAGGAATTGTTTCATCATGGGGTAGGAAAAGACAGGAGGAAGAGTAGGAATGTGGGCTAAAATGGCAGCGGCATGAATTTTGATGGAAGAAAAGGATAGGCCTCGGTCCACCAGGGTAGCCAGGTAATCTAAAATGGCAGAGATACTGGCTGAGCCAGGACTGAGGCCTTGCTGTTGACACAAAATGGTAAATCTTTTTCACTTGGCTAAGTATGATTTCCTAGTACTAGGCCTTTTGGCCTCTTTGAGGATGTTTTGAACTTGTCTGCTTAGGGTATCTCAGGGTAGAATTTTGGTGAATTATCCAGGCTGAGAGTTTGAGAGTCTGTAGGTTGGGATGCACAAACCTCCTGGGTCAGAATTTCCACTTTCTGAGGGAAATGCCACACATTTTCATTGATTACACTCAGCAGAGGATACCAGTGCTGCCTGGGACAGTCTGGCTCTATCAAAATGACTCTTGAGCCTTCTTCCCTTATTTTTAAGAGGACCCATGGAAGAAGAGGCAGAGGAGGAAATGCATAAAGAACAGGCAGCTCCAAAGAAGGAGAAAGCATCTGTCCTCCAGGTTGTGGGTATTTAGCTCCTGGAACAGAATATTTTCAGTTGAGCATTTTCTTTGGTGGCAAAGAGGTCTATCTGAGGGGCTCACCATTTCTGGACTAGTGGGGATCCATCAAGTTCCTGCTGAGATGATCTGCTAGAGTATTTTGAGTTCCTGAGAGGTTGCAACCCTCGAGAGTGAGCTAGCTCCCAGACCTGCATCACTATTCAACAAAGAGGGTAAGAATGGGTGCCCCTTGTTGTTTATGTACCACATGAATGGTGGTGTCTGTTTTGACAAACAGAACCCAATGTTTCCACTGATCTTTGAAAGCTGTGTCTAAACTGATTTTCCCACTTGCCCTGGGATTTAAGGTGTTGGAAACAAGATCCCAAGCTGTGTCTGAAGCATCTGTGGTTAAAGTTAGGCCCTGAGGTATGAAATGACAGGGATACCCAGGTTCTGTGCACATTCCTGTGTCCACCATGCACATTCCTCCTTGAGGCAAGGGATTGGCTGAATTTCGGTCTCCAGGGACTGCGAGTGCTAGCACCACAGATTCTTGAGGAGCTTCTTCATGTGTAGCCTAGCTACAGGGATCATGGGGATACAAGATGCCATGTAGCCTAATGCTCTGAGGAATTCTCTGACTGAGAGGCAGTGTCTCTGCAAAATATTTTGCAAGTATTCAGTTAAGAAGAAGACCTTTTCTGGAGGAAGCAAGAACATTTGAAGGGAGGAATCCAGAACAGCCCCAAGGAAAGCTATTCTGGTGGATGGGGCTGTGTTGGATTTGCAAAGATTTATGGTGAGCCCCAAGGAGGTGAGGAGGGTCTGAGTGAAGGCCAGATCCTTGAGGAGCTTTGACTGACTTGTGGCTTGAATGAGGCAGTCATCTACAGGGAGGGGGGGAATTTGGATCCCTCTTGTTCTGCAGAAGGCGATCACAGGAGCTAAACACTTAGTGAAAACCCTGGAAGCAGCAAACAAGCCAAGGGCAGTGCAGAGAATGGAAAGTGACTGCTACCTGCTCTGAAACACAGAAAACATCTGCAAGATTCCTCTATGGGAATGTGCAAGTAAGCATCTTTTAGGTCTAAGGTGACAATTAAGGCCTGAGGGGCTATCATGGGAAGAAGTTTCTGAAGAGTCAGCATTTAGAATTTTGATACCAGCAGGGACTGATTGAGGCTGGACAGATCTAGAATAGGCCACCAAGAGCCTTCTTTTCTGGAAACTAGGAACAGCCAGGAAAATAACCCAGTCCCTATTTGTTATGGTACTGGTTCCGCTAAGCCCTGTGAGCACAGGTTCAGAATCTGAGGAAAGGGCCTCTGCTCTCTGATTTTGTGGAACATCTGGGTAACCTGAGTATCCTAGTGGCTCTCTGAAAGTGAGCCTGTAACCATGTGATATAACTTTCAGAGCCCACATGTCTGAAGTAATGAGGGACCAATTTTCTTTGGACAGGGATAGCCTTCCTCCTTTCTTTTCTGGAAAGGGTGGGGGGGGGGGGTAAGGGAAAGAAAGTTATTGCTGATCTCTGCCAGGCCCTGTGGCCTAGGACTTCCCAGCCTGGGGATTCTTGAGGATCACTGCCTGGGCCTTTGTGACTGATGCTCCCTTTGAAGCCTTTCCCACCGGGGTTTCCTCTGGCCACTTTTTGACTGAGAGAGAAAGGACCAGTGTTTAGTGGGAAAATTCCTACTAAACCTAGCAGGCTGAACTTTAAGGAAGTCCTTGGCAGTTTGCATAGATTTACCTTTATCTTCCCATCATTTTTAGCACAGCCTCAGCCTTTGGCCCAAAAAGGAAGTCCTTATCCAGGGGTGCATCTAGAAGTTTGGATTTGACATGGTGTGGTAGAGACTGTGCCCTAAGCCAAGCATGCCTCCTAATGACAGAATCAGACACAGCAGCTTGGCTAGAGGCCTCCATAGCATCACAGCTGCAGTGTAATGAGTGGCGACACCCATGAGCTGGAATGGCAAAGGTTCAACAATTCCTTTGAAATGTTCTTGTCCTCCAGGGAGGATATTTTTGCATCATTTTACCTACAATACTTTGTTGGTATTTTATCATATGAAACTGGCAGTTAAGGGCCCTCATGGCAAGGATAGCAGAAGTATACACTTTTTTTTACCAAACCTATCAAGGGCTTTCTTTGTCAACAGGTAAAGGGTTCATTGAAGAGCTGACTCTTGCTGCCTTGGGACCTGGAGTGAAACTCTGGGTCAGCAGCGGGGAGTTTTCAACAGGTATTTATGCGAGTCCAGGGGTCTATATTACAGCTATGAAACGCCTAACAGCGAACACCTAAACATCGCCAAGTATTCAGTGAAATTCATTTCCGCGATTGACTGAATACTTAAAGGGCAAAGATGTGGTCGGTTAACTACACAATTTTGCCCTTTTCTCCACTGTAGTACGATCTCGGAGTTGGTATATTTAGTTAGGGGGCACAGCTGCCCATATAGAGGGATGTGGAGGGCACAGCCCCCCCACATGGGTGGGTTTGTTTTAGGTAAATTCAGTTCTGTTGGGTTGTATTTGTTTGCCCTTTAAGTATTCAGCGAATCGTGGAACTGCATTTTGCTGAATGCTTGCCAATGTTTACCTGTTCGCTGTTGCAGCGTTTCAACGTCTTAATATACACCAGAGTGGTGCTGCGGTAGCGCTCTCGCCTCACAGCAAGACGTTGTCCCATTTGATTCTCAGCTAGAGCGTCTTCTGTGTGGAGGCATACGTAAATGGGCGTGTCTTCGTTGAAGGTTGTGCATCAGGGCTGGTAACTCGGCACGTAAAAATCAACTACCAAACATTAGCGGACCGGAGTTCCGCTGTGGTGACCCCTAACCGGGATAAGCCGAAAGACACAACAAATACAGACCAGAGTTCAGCACCCTGTAAAACCTATCTGGTTTTCGATGGGCTGGAGGTAGAGAATCTGGATTCAGGAAAGTTTCCATAAAAACATCCTCTACCACCTTCAATACAGGTGGAACAGCCAAAGGTTTGTGTTCTGGAAAGTCAAGGAACTCCCTAAACCTCTTTTTAGACTGCGGGTATTCCTGTGCCTCCCAATGGAAATGTTCCCCCATGGCATAGTGTGTTTCCTCAAAAGTGATGTCTTCAGGAGGTGAAGCTGAATGCAGATTCTCTTCAGAATCTGAATCTTCAAAAGAAGTAAGGAAAGGTCCCTCATGAAAGGGTCAGAATCCTCATCTAAATCAGGAGGTTCAGAGAAAACATCAGGGGTAGGATCCCTCTTCCTTTTCCATGGAGAAGACTCTAAAGTGGGTTGCCTAACTCTGACTAAGGAAATAAGGTGCTCAGCTAACCTGACCATGTATTGATGACAACCTAGTGCATGGCAGCTAGTAGGCCTAGGCGCAGGACCTGAGGTACAACCCTTCTTAGAAGTAGCTTTGGCCTTGGGCCTAGATACATCTGCAATCTTGACGCCAATCTCTATATAAGGCAGAATTGATGCAGACTGATGCCTTGAAGGAGTGTTACCGGTACAAGATCGCTCACCGAAAGCAGAGGTCTCCTGAGTGACTTCGGACCTGACCAATGAACTGAAAGCCAAGAACTGTGCATATGTTGAGGGGCCCAACAGCATGTCGGACTCCATAAGGGTTTTGACAGATGCCTGCACCACCACCTCAGTCACAGAAGGGGGCTGTAAATTCATCTCACCTTCCTCAGTGATATCCAGCCTTGGGGGACTGGCAGTTAGTGAATGGTTGTTGTCCAAGGCCCTAAGCTTGGGTCTTTTTTCCTTCTTATGCTTAGGGAGCTCAACCTTAGGATGACTAGTGCACCCCAAACAATGCAAAGAAAATGGCAGACTAAGATGTCAAGCTAAGATACTGGCCCTACGCCAGACAGTCCTAGAATTGAAACAGATGCAAAAACGGCAACTAGGGACATCGTAATCTGGGCCTAGACAAGTGACACACAATGTATGAAAGGCTCGGTGTGGGATTTGCTTACCACAGCAGAGGCAATGGTTAACTTTATCTGGCATGAGTTAAAGCAAGAAAAAGAGCTCCCCAACACCGTACTTGGCTTTAGAAGACATCTCTCTGGTGTGGACCAACTGTTGCACTGAAACACTGCTTCGGGCTCCAAAGGCATGAAAAGATTGATTCCAAGGTGTCAGCTGGCTCCCTTTATACCAAGCATACAGACGTAAGGGTAGGGCATCCGCTAGCCTTAGGAGGACTGAGATTTTTACTCTGGTAGTCGGGCTGGCCAAGGGCTTCCACAGCAGAAAATCCCATAAGTCAAGCCTGCAACAGTGAAACACAAAGAACATCAGTAGCAACAATCCCAAGAAACAGGCCACAGGCTCTTTGGTTTTGACATCACAGAGGTTACGGCCATCAAGCTTCTACATGAACTGTTTCCTGTTGTCCAGAGTTTGATTCTCTCAGACACCATCTGCCTACTGTGTGACTCTGAATAAGTCACTTAACTAGAAAATGCTTCAGGGCAATTGAGAATATCTGACTATGCCATGCAATGGTCTCCTGAAGTGCACACCTAGCAGCTGCCTATGAACCAGTACATATTGGGGCCTGCTGCTGGACGTAATATAGTTCTACAATAATCACCACAATCCTTTCAAAGAGAACCTTGATTATTTGCACAAGGATCAAAGGATCTGGAAGTCTGGGTTAGAGGCCATCCAGTGGCACTCTAGGTACCGGCAGAAGTCCTCAACTTTTTTTTACATCTGCCTCATAAAATCTATCTAGTATTCTCACCTTCACTTTGTCCATCCCACACATGGCTATCAGCCATTTTCATAACTGTTTGCTTAAATGACTTGGGCATCAGCAGTAGCTGTTGATCTCTCCTCTCTCACTAGCTACCCCATACAAAAGATCAGTTTCCAATTCAGAAAAGGAGTGTAAGCTAGTAGGGATCCTTTGGGAGAAGATCCTCCTACTGTCCTTGGCAATATACTGTCTTGGAAAGCTTTGGATCTTCATCATCCCATCGGACCTTTTTAAGATTCAATCAACATACTTGCAGGTCAGACAGACTGGAAGCCTCCTCTTCTCCCAGGCCCTGAGAGAGAGTGGTTCTTACTCCTTCCCCAGACATGGCAGGTACAGGGACCTCCGAATAAGATAGTTCCCTGAGAAGAGGTAATTGAGTCCAATATCTTGAGGCGTTTTCTTTAGTTTTCCTTCTGTTTGAAGGCCCACACCACCTCTTAGCTATTCTCTACTTTATTAGCTAGTTAGAGAGGGCTTCTTTTGCTAGTCTCCCTCTTTCAAACCCCACATTCTACCTGTGGCACACCCTAAGTTTCCAGCCTTACTTCTCTCTATGAACATGATCCTGTTCCTGGGTTTTTGAGACTGGGTCTTCTCTCTGGGTAATTGGTGCCCTTTAAGTTTGCTGGGCATCCCTGTACTATACGGGAACAGACTTCCCTTTTTGGAAACATTTATCCATTCTTGGTTTGGCCTGCACCACAGTAATGCAAGGACTCAGTATTCCCCTCTTCTTACCTTGATTCTAAATTGCGTGCAATATCTGTAGCCTATAGATTGCTACATTGTGCTGATTTAGGGTTTGTACATTGCCCTTTGCTGCTGTCTTCTCCCTACTGCTGCCAAAGACATATGAAATGGGGACTGCAGCATCACTCAGAAAGGATAAATAAGCCTCTAGGTGCACTGCTTTCCCAAATTAGGTCTATATCTGCCCACCTGAGCAACTGGGCATTATTTTTTCTCTCTGTGAATGAATATAACCTCCGTTTTCTTTGGTGAACAACTCTTTCTTTACAAATTTATAGAGATGGGAATTTTTATCAGAATGGTACTCCTAAGGTCAAGAAAGCTGTGTAGTTCCTGACCTTCCACACTGAATTATACATTTTATTAATTCTGTGGTGGCACAACAGCCAAAGGTCGATTTCACCAGGTAGTCTACGGCTTGGTCACACTCCACAGCCTCTTCAGTCTTATCCTCCTCCTCAGTTGTCTGAATGTCAGTTTCAATTTTTCTGTTCCTCTGTTAATACTTAGCAATGTGCCCTCTATTCGCACATCTAAAGCAGAGGACGGGAAATGTGGTTCCTTTATCCTTATTCACCATCTTAGCAACAATTTTATTACATTTTATTAAACACCTCTTTATAATCACTTTTGTAGCACAAACTTTTTTTGATTACTGTTACAAAGCTTTCGGCATCTTGTGGATCTGCCTGACACACCAACTTCTTAATAATGTCTCTGTGCTGTCAAGTGGTTTCAGTGAGGGCATAGGTCATGGCTGTGCCATAGACTTGACTGCAATTCTGTGGTATGCCTGCAGACCTAGAGGGTGCAGGCAACATCACCACAACAAACCGTGGCTGCAGCTGCAGATAACCACAGTGTGAGAAACCTCTGGCAGTGGTAGCAATCACCTGGAGAATCTGCTCGACTATAGTCATCAGACAACCCCAGGACAGATACAACTGTGGATGACCCTCTTAATGGCTCACTACATGAACGAGGCACAGGCTCTTGCTCACAGATTGTGGAAAATGCTCAATAGTTCTTCCAAGATAATTTTTGTTTATAAAACAGACTTCATTGGTTATTTTTCCTGGTAAAAGTGAACAGTAATGGAGATGGAACTTGTAACAAAAGTTTGTATATCACATTGGCAACCACAACTCAATAAAGCTGCTCAGGATAATCTTTATAGCCGAGTGTCTCTTATTGCTGCATCTTGTTTCAATACGCCTGCAATAAAATGTCTCATAGCACACAATTTCTTCATCAAACTATACACTCACAAGCACAAGTCCTGAGAAATAGCTAATGCCCCAGGCTCAGGTATTAAATTCTTTCACTGCACTATGCACAACAAACAGTCTATTACCATACTCCTCCTGTTACAATATTAAGTAACTTGCAGGTTCCCTGTTATTAGCACTTTTGCTGGAAAATACAGATTTTTCTTAGGGCTCAAGCCTCCGAGTAGACTGCTCTGTCCTGAGACAATCACTCTTCAACACAAACAAGTTCATAACTAAGTGGTTTAGGCAGCTCTGGACTTCTCATCAACATCTGCCATTTTTAATCTGCCTTCTCCTTAACTACGAGCATGTTACCTCTCATTCCTTCACCTAGAAACTCAGGCTTGCTGGTTTTAATAGAGCAGACCCCATTACTCTTGTTTTTCTCTCTCTTATGTGCTAACTTTCCTAATGTTACCATCTAAGAATTCACCAACTAGATTGAAATTAATGCCATTGCGCCAAACTACCCTGCTTCTGTCCGTTTTGTCTTATGTGCTGACCAGTTATCTGGTAAAGGCACCGTACTATTTACAATATATTTAGCTTTTTTAACATGGGTCAAGCAAGGTTTAGTGTTAGTACCAAAATATATTACCATTCCAAGTGTTGCCAGTTCTAACATTACTCTGAGCAGTTACTGACAACTTTTTTAATTTTCAATAACAGAGGTCTCCACACTATAACTACGGCAAGGCAAAGGGGACAACAGTCTGGGTTCAAGTCTGAGCTGAATCTCACACTTCTTCAGTGCTGTACTCAAACACTGACCAAGACTTGCACTTCCCAAAGTGTCTAGCTGATACAGCAGTTTATCTAGTTCTGGCTCACATAGTTACTTGATGAATTGTCTCCTTTCCTTCCTCACTGTACGATTACTTGCGTACTGTGTTGGGGCAGGGGAGGGAGAGATCTATTCCTGTACTTAATTCTGCATAAGCTCGATAGTGAGACTTGCTTGAGGAAAAAGTTCCTCTGGATAAGCCCACTTACCTGTAATAACAAATATTTAAAATGCAAATAGATAAATATAAATACATAGTTGCTCTTCCTGTGTTGCCACTGGTCTGCCTGTATGTGAATGGCACTGACAGATGTAGCTCTCTGAAGGGAATTCCTAAAAATCCAAGTGGGAACCATCATTCAAAGATATGCACAAGAATAGGTCACAATCAGATGATTCAAGGCAGAAAAGATACTACAGTCAAAAAGAGTTAAGCAATTCATCAACGCATATGACAACCCTACAGCAATTTTTATAAGGGTTATAATAAAAATAAGCTGTTGACTGAGCACAACCTACAGATAGTAAAGTAGGCAGACACAGATCGGACTGCCAAACATGAGAGTAATGCATCTATGCAATGACCAAAACTGCATACTGGCCAGGCAGGAAAAATATTCCTCTTTCTCTAACAGGACTGACCTTGGAGCTGTTTATGTAAGTAATGAGTGGTCAGAGGCTCTACATCATCCCACACAAAGCCCTCCAAAAAAGCAACCTTCTACTTTAATTTCTTTTTGCACAGATGTGAAATGCATTGAAATGACTGCCCCAGAAATACCCCAGATCCTGATGACCAGTTTTCATTTGCCATCAAAATCTGTTTCTAAGCAAGACCTCGGAAGAGAAAACCTGTAAAGCCTGATTATCTTTGTGGATGTGTACATGATAAAGGACTCTAGAATATTTAAACTGTGAGCTTTGGCCGGTTAAGACCTGCATGATACCAACTTCAACGCATAAGTGTAGCTAAGTAACTTTTATCTGCACTTTTTAAAGTAACTTGTTTGTGTTGCACTGAGCAATATCTAGCTAGAAGTTGACAGTTTTTTCAGTAGTGCATGTGGTATTTTCAGTTAAGGCTTGTTAAAAACCTGCACAGCCAGTGATAGGTGGGGGTAGTAGTTTCCTTCATTGTTATTCAGCTTCTGTCATACAAGTGGTACAGCGAATTATCTTCTGTTTAAACTGTGAGCTTTGGCCGGTTAAGACCTGCATATCATCAACTTCAACGCATAAGTGTAGCTAAGTAACTTTTATCTGAACTTTTTAAAGTAATTTGTTTGTGTTGCACTGAGCAATATCTAGCTAGAAGTTGACTGTTTTTTCAGTAGGTCCCCACCCACCCTCCCTGTTTTTGTCTTGGTGTTAATCTTGGTGGCTTTGAAACTGCCCGGCCCTCTTGTAAATTTGCACTTGGATACTCCTCCTGAGCCCATCTCATTTGCTCATTCAAAAAAATTTATCTGCTTTTACTGTATTTGTGTTTCTTCCTACTTTATTTTGCTTTTGCGTCATCTTAAAAGTACTCAATTGTATTTATTACTGCTTGGTGTAACTCACTCTAAGCCTTTTAGTTTAAGCACTTGGGCTTCAGACCAGTTGTTTTACATTAAGAAGGTTTGTGCTCTGCACTGTAGTGGCAGGACAGGTAGCTTACATCCTTCTAAGTTGGGAACTGCTGATTGAGGGCTCAGTGTTTGTTATTCTAAAAGTGTATTAATTCTGGTTTAAGCACTTGGGCTTCAAACCAGTTATTTTACATTAAGAGGGTTCGTGGTCTGCACTCTTGTGGGAGGAGAGGCTGGACTCTGCCCTTCTGAGCTGGGAATTTCTGGTTAAAGGTTTATAGTGCCTGCATATTTGTACTGCTTCTTACTAAATTGGTACACCTTGTTTGCTGTAGCATAGACTAGATCCAGGCCTGCTGAATCATAACTCGAGCACTAATCCAGGCATTCTTTAAAGTATTCAATTGTATTTATTACTGCGTGGTAGTAACTTGATTAAAGTGTAGCTATCATTCAAAGTCTTTTGGATTAAGCACTTGGGCTCAGACCAGTTGTTTTACATTAGGAAGGTTTGTGGCCTGCACTGTGGTGGCAGGACAGGTAGCTTACATCCTTCTAAGTTGGGAAATGCTGATTGAGGGCTCAGTGTCTGTTATTCTAAAAGTGTATTAGTTCTGGTTTAAGCACTTGGGCTTCAGGCCAGTTATTTTACATTAAGAAGGTTGGTGGTCTGCACTCTTGTGGGAGGAGAGGCTGGACTCTGCCCTTCTGAGCTGGGAATTTCTGGTTAGAGGCTTATAGTGCCTGCATATTTGAACTGTTTCTTACTGGAATTGGTACACCTTGTTTGCTGTAGCATAGACTAGACCCAGGCCTGCTGAATCTAGCTTTGTTTGTATGCTTGTTATTTCCCTGAAACGCTAATTCCACCTAAAACGCAGCTTTTCAGCACTTCTGTGGATCCTTAGTGACATCTGCATTGTTTACTGTACTTATTTCCTTGTTTCACTTGAAAGAAAGTTACTGTTTGTCATTTTTGCATTTAAGTTACCTGTAACACATTGCATTTAAGTTACCTGGCACTTGCTCACTAAAGCAATTACATAAGTCAGCACTAAAAAATTAAAAGCACTACACCCTCACAAACTCCCTCTTGAGAACATTGTTTCCCATTGGCCCTTTTTTTTTCAATTATAAAGGAATTCCCAATGCTATTCTAGCATGCCCAAAGGTCAGTTGTCAATCTCCTCTCTGGTCCAGCTGGTGAATCTGGGAATCTTGAGGCAATGTTACAACTGCCTCATGTACACAGACAACCCTCTCCTCCTCCCAACAAATTCCAACACATGTGAGAGATGCAACCATATAGCCAAACTGGAGGCTAAGCTGTCTCAACTCAGTACTGGCGAAACCTGTCAGGAGAAGAAGGAAACCACACTCACTACAATTCCAGTCTCACATAGACCTACCATGACAGCAAACCAAACACAAACACACAAAAACATACTCGGAGGCTCTAAATAAAAATCTGCCTAAGCAGCAGAGACCTCCAAAGCAAACACCCAAGCAACCGCTACCCCAAAACAAAACACGTGCAACACATAGCTCACAAAGCCAGTGTGCCAAACAGTCACAGCCCTTAAGGCTAAACAACACACCTGATACACTTGTAATAGGTGACTCTATCGTCAGGCACACTGACGTCCCGCTCACCAGGCTGAACAAAGAGAAGGTCACGGTGAGCTGCCTGTCGGGCGTTAGGATCCGCCACATAACACAAGCACTCAGGTCACTCCAAGGCAAGTACAAATATGACTCAGTCATTGTCTATGCTGGTGTGAATGACCTGAGACGTACCTCCCTGGACTACATGAAAAGAGACAGAGGAGCTCTCTTAGCATGTGGCCCAGGCCGGTATGACCCTGACCTTGAGCAGCATCTTACCCTCACCAAGAATGATGCCACAATATGAAGACAAGATGATCAATTTCAACAATTGGCTTAAGTATTGGTGTCATTCAAAGGGGATCCAATGCCTGTCAGCCTGGGATGACATACTCGACAGGCCACGATGCTTCGCTAGGGACGGCTTGCACCTGTCACCCTGGGCGATATTGGCAAAGGCTCTTGCTACCCCCACAGTGCCTTTTTTAGGCAAGGCTCAAAAGACAAACCCACCTCCATAGGTATCACAAGGGATAAGAAACTAAGAGTAATGCTTCTCAACGCCAGAAGTCTGAACCTCAAGATGTATGCATTCGAAACTCTCCTTAGCATGGAGAACATCGATATCTGTGCAGTAACAGAAACCTGGTTCAAGGCTCCCGAGAGCACCGCAGCTCTTCCAGATTATACCTCATACCATGCTTTTCGGCCCTAAAACTTGGACCGAACCAGAAAAAGAGGGGGAGTATCAATATTCGTCAAAGATACCCACACCTCCAGGTTGGTGGCACAGCACGAAGCATCAGAGACTATCCATGTGCAACTAACAGTGGGTAAAACTGCCTTCCAGTTTATAGCCTGCTACAGACCACCCTCCCAAACCCAGGAACCTCACTCGGCCTTCCTGAGAACACTGGAAAATATGAAGGTCTCTCCAAACACCATTATATCGGGCGACTTCAACTACCCAAACATAGACTGGGAGCATTACTCTAGCTCCAACACCCTTGCTCAAAGGTTCCTGGAATTTATAAACTCAAATGCTATGGAACAACCTACCACTCCCAGAAAAGGGGAAAACATACTGGACCTGATCATCACCAACATGGGGACTCTATGCTCCAGACCAGAAGTGTATCCCTCAGTGGTAAGATCAGACCATAAACTAATCTCACTGGATATTCACATCCCGACCCCACCCCCTGCCCAGAAAACCACAGTGAAAAACTTCTCTAAAGCAAATTTCACACTCCTCAAAACGAGGTGGAATCCTTCAAAGCCCCCAGGCCTGTGGAAAATACGGCCCAGACCACAGAATCCTTTATAAACGCATTCTATGAGCACCTTCAGGAATGCATGGCTCATGCAATCCCAAATAAAACCAAGACCCAATCCTCCAAAGGCAGACGTCCTGTCTGGTGGACCCCAGCCATAAACAAACTATACAATAGAAGGAGGAAGCTACTACATGATAGAGCAAAATCCCAAAAGGGAAGGCATCTCTGATCAGTGTTAGCAAAAACTACGGGCACTCATAAAATTGTCTAAGGCCAGCTTTGAGAGAAAAATTGCACAGGACACTAAGGATAATCACAAGGCTTTCTTTAGTTATGTTAGGAACCTGGGTGGGAATTCTCAGATATGCTCAGAATTAGTCCAAAATGACAAAAAATACACCAAACCCACAGACATTGCCAACATCCTAGCTGACAGGTTCAGTGCAAACTTCTCCCCCCCTCCCCACCAAAAGGGCAAATATCTATCCCAGCAGAGTGCTGCCCCCCTGACATCTCAGATGCTCAGGTAAGAGCCGCCCTCTCCAAAGCAAAAAACACAGCATCAATGGGACCAGACGGTGTCCCGGGCTGCGTCCTACATGACCTCCAAGAAGAGCTAAACCCAAACATAAAAATACTGTTCAATCTCAGCCTTACCACAGGATATGTACCCAAAGAGTGGCATACAGCAACAGTGGTCCCTCTCCACAAAGGTGGTGCCTCAACGGATCCTGGAAACTATCGCCCCATAAGCCTGGCTAGCCTGGTCTGCAAAGCTATGGAAAGGATCATCATGGACCTCATAAAAAAATATATTGGGGACGTACAGACACTGGATCCTACCCAGTTCGGCTTTGTTAAGGGCAGATCCTGCCTCTTAAACCTGGTCGATTTCTTTGAAACAGTCACCAAGGCCATTGACGAGGGGAAGGTGGTCCACACAGCCTACCTGCACCTCGCAAAAGCCTTCGATACAATACCCCACTCGGGCATTATAGATAAGCTCACCAGCTTAAATATAAACCCCTATGTCACTAGATGGTTTGCAAACTGGCTCAAGGACAGAACCCACATGGTTAGAATTGCTGGAGCCATGTCAGACGCCAAACCAGTTACAAGTGGCGTCCCACAAGGCTTAGTCCTGGGACCTCTCCTGTTCGGTATATATTTCTCGGAGGTACAGGCCAACACGGAAGGACTGTGGCTTACCAAGTTCACTGATGACTGCAAACTGGGTGCTATAATAGACTCTCCAGCCGACACAAGCATCCTCCAAAAGGGCCTCATAGAAACAGACAACTGGTGCCAGAGCCATGGCCTCAAGCTAAACGCCAAAAAGTGTATAGTCATCCCCTTTGGCAAAAACAAAGTGCCAACAAATTAACACATAGGTGGTAATCCATTAAGTACAGAAGAAGTAATTAGGGACCCAAGTTGATAGCAATCTCTCATTTGACAACCACGTGGCCAAAGTGGCTAGAAAAACATTTTATATAGCCCACCTAATCATGAAGGGATTCACATCTAGATCAGGGGAGGTCATCGTGCCTCTCTACTCATCCCTCATCAGGCCCATAATTGAGTACAATGCCCTTTGGGATGTACCTTACCAGACACCTGCAGCAACTGGAAAGACCCCAAAAGTACCTCACCAAGAGGATCAAAGGGCTCAAACAGATGCCATATGCAGCCCGGTTAAAGAAACTCCAGCTCTACTCAGTGGCATACCGCCTGCTCAGAGGCGATCTGTGCCTGACGTATAAAGCCATGTCCAACTCGGAATTAATGGACATGCTGCACCTCAGAAAATCCAAATCCCATCGAGCTATGGCTCGAGAGAATTGAACCTCAGCACTGAAATAAATAGGACATGCTGGAGGGACAGATTCATAACCCAGAGGCTCCCTTCACTCTGGAATAAAATCCCAGTCCAGGTTAGGCAGAGTCCCTCATTGACTCTCTTCAAGAGGAATCCTGATGAGTGGATGGGGGATCGTAGGTATACCCCGGGTATCACTTCTGTGTCACTGTTAGACAGAGGCACAGTATACTAACCACGAAAAAGGGCATAGCAAAATTAATTTAAAATGGGTGGCGAAAGCCAAACACACTCTGGCTAGGCTTATAAATGCCCTAGGGCAGATAGCCTAGTATGAACCTATGAACATATATAAGGAAATGTCATCACACAACATGAAGAAAAATATACCTTTCTCAAAGAGAAAACAATGTTTTCTGCACAGTCATTAAATACAACCAAAACTTCAAAATATGAAGAGTCTGAAGGAAGAGTTTCACTGACAGGACAGGAATAATTACAGAAGATGGAATACTTCATTGTTTAGGGGGGCACCTCTGTTGAAAACAGTGGTGCAACTGTAACCTAGTGGTTAGATATTACACACCTATTATCATTTTGTGCCAACTTCAAGATTTCTTTTCTTTGTCTTACACATTTTCTTGTTGCAGAAATCGTTTCTGTAGAACTTCTATTATTATAGATCCCTAATGATGCAAACAATATGCAACCATACAATAAAGCATTACCCATGTCTGTTTCAAGTCAGTACAGCCATCTCATGACATTAACAATCCTCAACTCTATCAACAAAATGACCTCAACAAGCATTACCACAGGTACAGTCACAAAATCCTCTGTTTCTACTCCTTTGTAACTAGGCTTGGTAAGTTACCTTTTTTATCCTTCTACAGGGGCATCGAATTTTCACCTTCTGGCTGCAGAGGTCAAGACATTTACCAGGATGGCATGTTTCTTTACATCTGTGACCACAAGAAAGCTGGAAGAGAAAAGCAATTTTTTAAACAGAAAAAGGGAAGGGAAATACATCACATACAAATCTGCTCATAAGAAATGGCTACTGGAAATGCCTTTTATGAAACATAAATATAACAATTTTACTGTGCAGAACATTCTCCCAAAAATCAGCTCTGTGGCCTAGAAGCACAGTGCTCAGAGTGGCTCAGCCAACCAGGATTCTATTAGTGGCACAAAAACTGGTGAAGCTGGCCAGAAGGGGATAAGCTTGAGCAATGATGTTCCCATGCAGAGAAGTACATAATGGTCTTGACCTGACAAGCTAGCTGCATCTTATTTTTGTATGGTGCCTGCCCCCATACTACTAAAGCAGTTGCTACAGCAGATCATATGGTCTCAACTGGGAAAGTACAGTTATGTAAAAACTTATCATAACAGCAGATGTCCCACTATTCACTGGTGCATTATTCTCATACTGTTGGGGTTATCTCGCCAAATAATGTATGTCTGGCTGGGGTACCAAAGCCAAAACCTTCTATTGAGCCGTATGTTTAATGTATAATCTAAGCCTGTGGGCATAAGGGTACATAAGCGGACGTATGAGCATGAAATCCTCAGGCTGTCTCAAAGCCAAGAGACACCGGAGAAAGAGTAACATAAAAGGTAAAGTGTTAGCCAAGAGGAGGGAAGGTGGAGAATGGTCCCCAAGAAAACAGATGACACAGTGACAGGAAAGAAGAAGGGGGGATGAAATAGAAAGAAGAAGGGGGGATGAAAAAGAAAGAAGAAGGGGGATGAAAAGGAGAGAAGTAACACTGCAACAGTGATCAGTAGGACATCTACTGTTATGGTAAGCTTTTACACAATTGTACAACATCCTTCCTTAGATCACTGTTGCAGTATTCCTATACTGTTGAGGGACTCCAAAGCTTAATATTTAGAAAGGATAGATGGATCAGGCATAAGGGAACTATCAATTAAACCACAGAGAACAGATCTGGCAAAGGAGGCTCTGGATCTTGACAAAGTACCTACATGATAAAATATTGTTAAAGTGTGCAAAGATGACCACGATTTTGCTTCTACAACAGCCCTGGAATCAATTCCTTTGTAAAAGGTTCCAGAGAAAGCAACTGCTCCAGTGGAGTGGTCTTTAACCAGACAATTTAAGGATTTACCATGGGTCTATATTACGTGATCGAACTTTTAAAAGTTTGAACGTCATATGGTCGACACCATATGATTGAACTTTAAAAAAAGTTTGAACGCTTCAGAGGAGATCTCTGTACAATGCAGAATGGGAAGATTTCCCTTTCCTGCACTGTAGTGCGATCTCGGAGTTGGTATATTTAAAGAGTGGGGGATGTGGGGGGCTTGCCCCCCTGCTTAAAACATTCAGGAAGGTTTTTTTCTGTGGTTTATTTTTTTTTTATTAGATTTTCGAACTTTTAAAAGTTCTATCATATGGTGTCAACCATATGACGTTCAAACTTTTAAAAGTTTGATCATCTAATACAGATACTTTACCACAATAGGCATAACAAAAGGAAATGGATTCAGAAATCCAGTTAGCAATGGTTTGCTTAGAGATAGGGTTGCCCAACTTGGCCTCCTGGAAGGAAACAAACAGCTGGTCATTTTTTCAAATGTCTTTAGTTTTATCCAAATAAAATGTGAGCTGCCTGTGCACATCTAGAGAATGGAGGATTCTTTCTCCTTTGCTCCGAGGGTTTGGAAAGAAGGTGGGAAGATTTATTGCCTGGTTGAGGGACAATTCGTTGACCACTTTAGGCATAAAGGAACAACTGACCCATGTCATTATGAAAAATAAGGAAGAGACGAGAAGCTATAATGGCTTGATGCTCAGAAACTCTTCTGGTAGAAGTAAGGGCCATTAGTAGAATGGTTTTATATGTACAGAATTTCAGAGAGGCAGAAGCAGCTGGCTCAAAAGGTAGCTGAGTAAGTTTTTCCAAGATAATGTTTAGGCCCAACAAAGGGGAAATGACTCTCCTATGTGGGTTCAAACGAAGGGCACCATTGAGAAACTCTTAGCTCAAGTCTAGAAAACAGTGGTGGGTCTAGAGGCAAACATACAGAGATGGCAAACAAATGTGCCTTAATGGAGGATCAGGCTAGCCTGGCTCTTAGTAACTCACACAAATAAGAAAGGATAGCAGGAAACCCAGTCTGAGTAGGATTCTGCTTGTCAGTATGACACCAGTCAAAAAAATATTTTCCATTGGAATATTTAATATTTTCTAGTGGTAGGTTTTCTCGCCTTCTGAAGAACCTTTAGCATGTCCTCAGAAAAGTAAAGTCTGAAAGGGATTAGAATTCTATCATCCACACCATCAGAATGAGAGATAGGAGGTTGGGATGAATTAAAGAGCTCTTATTTTGTGTGATAAAGTCTACTATGTAGGGAAATTTGTGATGATAAACCCTGATCAGATGACAGATAAGGGGGAAGCAATGCTGCCTGGGCCAAAAGGGAGTCACCAGCAAGACTTTTGGCTTGTCCTACTGTATTTTTAACAGAATTTTTGGAATTAGAAAATGAGAGGCATGAAAAGACATGGCATCCGTCCTTCAGGCTTGGGGGCAAGAAGCCCTGGAGCAAAACAGCTTGAGTTGCTTGTTGTGAATGGAGACAAATAAGTCTACCTGAGGAATACCCCTTTTGTGGACTATGTCTAGGAAGAACAGTACAGCTGTGTAAGAACTTATAACAGTGGATGTCCATCTGATCACTTTCGCAGTATTCCTAACATATGGGTTGTCACCACTGATGTCCGGTCGGGGTACCAAAGCCTTATTTTCCCTAGGCTGTACACCAAATGCATGACCTCAGCTTGTATGCACTGGGGTATGAAGATGGATATAACAGCGTGGCTCCTCAGACTGTCTCCAAGCCAGTGGCCTGAAAACAACTCAGAGGAGACTGGTAAGCCAGCAAAGGTGTAGCTTGAACTGTTAAATGAATTCCCTACATCCATGGGAGAGAGACGGTGAGAGAGAAAAGGGGATGGAGGATGGGATGGAACAATGCAACAGTGATCAGTAGGACATTTATGGTTATGGTAAGCTCTTACACAGCTTTACCAAGTCCTGACTGAAATCACTGTTGCAGTATCCCTGACATGTTTTTCCCCAGAGCTGGAGAAGGAAGGAAGAGTGTTTGGCTACTGCATAGAACAGTTGTCTAGCATTCTGGACAGGACTGACCTACCAAAGTCTGCCATGAACATCGAGAAAGCATCAGTTTTGTAGTGTTTGGCAAAAGTGTGCACAGAGGACTAAGCAGCAGCCTCTAAGATAGACCTGGAGTCTATTAATCTGTCAAAAGCTCTAAGTGACTGCCCTAGTGGAATGTGCCTTAGTGCAGGAACGCAAGGTCTTATGATGTAACTAGCTGAAAAAGATGGCCTTAGAAATCCAGGCTGCCATAGTTTGTTTGGAGAGTGTCTGTTCCCTGCTGTGGGGACATAAATGATGCAAACAGCTGGTCAGACTTTCTGAAGAATTTAGTTTTGTCCGGTAAAATCTGAGTTGACTGTGAATATCCAGAGAATGTAAGATCCTTTTTCCCCATGTTTTGGGGGAATTAGGAAAGAAGGTGGGTACATGAATGGCTTAATTGAGAGACAGCTCATTCACTACCTTACACACGATGGATGGGTTAGTCCTGACAGTCATCTTGTCTTTGTGAAAAACAAGAAAAGAGGGGATGGTCATGGCAGCTTTAAATTCATACACCTGGCCTCGCAGAGATGTGAGGCAAGAGGAGGAGGTTTTTCCAGGTAAAGAATGTGAGAGAGAAACAGATGAGGCTGGTTTACGGGAAAAACAGTAAATTTTTCTAACACAAAATTATAATCCCAAGGGGGAGTAAACAGGTTTCCATGTGAGATTAAGATGCAGAACTCCCTTGAGAAAAAACCTGACTCCAGATTAGCCACAAATGGAGGGCTAACAGGGTACTGACAACAAACAAGTGAGCCTTTATCAATGAGTAGGCTAGGCCTGACTGAAGAATATTGCAGAGGTACTGCAGTACGAATGGGAACTCTGATCTCAAGGGATCCTGGCTATGTTTCCAGCACCAGAAGGAAAACCTTTTCCACTTTGCAGTGTAAGATTTTCTAGTCATGGATCTTCTAGTTTATTGTTAGATTTGTATAACCTCTTCAGATAAGAGATGTTTGCGAAGGATTAAAATCCCATCATCTGTAGGGTTAGACTGAGGGATGGAAGATTCAAAGTGGAGCAGCAGTCTTTTTTGCTGAGTTATCAGGTCTTCAGAGGAATTCTCTTGTAATTTTCCTTTGCCAGACGAAATAGCAGGGGGGGGGACTAATGTTGTTTTAGTCAAAATGGAACCAGTAAATGCAGTCTGGGTGTTTCTTTTTATGCCTTGAGAAGAAGAATTTTTGGAACAAGAGACAGAGGAAGGAAAACATATAGGAATGTTCCTTGTCCACTGCAAAGAGAAAGCATCTGTCCTCTAGGCTGTGTGACAAGGGTCCCTGGTGCAAAACTGGAGGAGCTGATGGTTGCTTAGTGAAACAAAAACATCTATCTATGGAGTGTTACACTGAAGTGTGATATTGTGGAAGACCTCTCTGTTCATGATGTTCATTTGTGATGCCAAATCCCATGTACCCTGGGCTAACATGCCTAGCTGGTAAGACCTGGTGCATGCCTGTTTGTTTGTGTAATAAATGACTGAGATGGCGTCTGTGAGGTGGTCTCCAAAGGTGGGCAAAAATCTGAAGAATTTACAGAAGAGCTCTCACTTCTTTCAGGTTGATGTTTTCTTTCAGGAATTAGGATTGCAATTTCCCCTGTACTGGGTTTGATTCTGTCCATGCCCCACATGCATCATTTGAGGCATCTGTGTGAACCTGCTGAACAGGAGGAGAAGGAGGAGTGAAAGGTATTTCTGGGTTGAGGATAACCTGTCCCCTCCACCAAATAAGCTCTTTCATGAAACAAGGGAGGACAGGAATCATGGTGTCCAATGGGTTGCAGTTCTGGACCCCAAAGAATTCAGGCACCACTGGATTTTCTTCATGTGGAGTCTGGTCAGAGGCATCAAAGGAATGGTGGCTGCCATGAATCCCACAGTCCTTAGCATCTCCCTTGTAAAGTAATGAGTTGCGGAGGAGAGACCTTGGAAGTAAATGGACAGACTGACCACCTTCTCCTGGGGAAGGAAGGCATGCATTTACTTTGTATCCACTCTGCATTCTAGAAACACCAGGTCCCATTTTGGAATCAACTGCGTTTTTTTTTTTTTTGTAGTTTATAATGAACCCCAGACCTGTCAGAAAAGATGAAGGGTGGATTGAAGATGCTGAAGAATTTCTGGAGACAGACTGGAGATCAGAAGGTTGTCTACACAGGGAAAAAATTCCTTGAGTGTAACAGAAAGCTATTACAGGTGTTAGGCATTTTGTGAACACTCTTGAGGTTGTGGAAAGACCAAAAGGCAGAGCAGTAAACTGAAAATGTTGTGAGCTAGAGAAAAATCTGTGTTATCTCCTGCAAGAGGGATGAATGGGAATGTGTAGGTAGGCATCTTTCAAATCTAATGGCACTAAAAGTCTGTGGGAGGCTAAAAGGTTGAAGAATATGAAAAGGTAGTATTTTGAAAGGTGGTACCTTCAGTTAAGTGTTCAGGATAGACAGGTCTAGGATGGGTCGTCTTTGACATTCTTTTCTTGAGACTAGAAAAATCCTGGAATAAAACCTTTTTCTCATGAATTCTTTTGGGACTTGCTCGATGGTACCCTGGTACAAAAGGTCTTGGATAATGGGAGTCTGAAGGGATATTTGGTTTTGAAGAGGTTGTGTTATGCCTCTCACAGGGGGAATGCTTTCCTAAGACATGACATAGCCATCCCTGACGATGGAGAGGACCCAACTGCCTGTGGTAATAGCTTCCCACCCAGCCAAGGAGAATGACAAGTCTTTAAGAAAGATTGGTAATGGGGCTGAGAGCAGGATGATAGGTGCTGCAGGGGTAGTCACAGTTGGAGGCCTCCCAGCTGGAGGTTCCCTTTGAGACTTTTTAGATCATCTTTTCCTAGGGCTTCTCCTTTGTTTCTGAACTGTCCCAGGGTCTCTTCTAATGAAAGATGTACATTTAGCTGGGTAGCTCCCTATGGCATCTAGGAAATGAGGAGGGTGGGACCTGTCTGCAGTCTTTCATGGTCTTATCTTGGTCTTGGAGAGTCTTGAAAAGACCGGTCACCTGAGGGTCAAACAGTAAGACTTTGTTCAACGGAAAAACTAGAATTTTTTATTTAAAATGTTCAGGCACAGGCTGACTGCAAAGCCAAGCATATCCATGGATAATGGATCCAGTGGCAGCTGCGCTACAAGAAGCATCCACAGCATCATAACTGCACTTAAAGATGTGTCTGGCAGTCTGACTGACCTGTGAAAATAAGGTCTGTGTCTGATGCTTAGAGTCTGCTGTAGGAGGATCCAAGATAACTTTTAAGTAGTTAAGAGCAGAGATCAAATAGTTTGTCATTTGTGACTGATAATTAATTGCCCCAGAGGCAAGGGTAGCAGAGGTGTAAACCTTCTTCCCATCTTTCCAAAGCCCTACTACCTTAGTCAGTAGGGCATTATCACTGGGCAGCAGCTTAGAGAGAGACTGCAGAAGGGTCAGCCACTTGGTTCTTATACAGATATTTAAGGTTGCCAGGGACCTTGTAAAACCTATTTGGTCTCTTAGGAGCTGGTGGTTGAGAATCAGGTGAAAAACAGGTGGCCCGAAAGGCATCCTGAAAAGCCTCGAAGACAAGGGGGACTGGAGAAAGGCAGGGGTACCAATCTCCAAGAGAGTGCAATACCTCCTCTGATCATAAGACATCTGCATGGATTGGCAATCAAAATGTTTCATCACGTTCTGTACAGTCTCACCAAAAGAAGCTTCCTCAATAGGGGAATCGGACGATAGGGAGTCCCCTTTATTGGAAAAGATCTGCCCTGGAGAATGCAGCTGAGAGAACTAGACCAAAGAATGGTCAGAGTCATTGCCCTGCTCATCACAGGAAGTAGGGCAGGTTTAAGAGTAGCAGCCTGTGGTTGTGCAGACCAAAAGGAAAAAGGTTTCAAAGACATAATAGCTTTGAATAAGCTGTGTGTGAAACCCATCCACTCCTTCTGTCTAGTTGCTGAGGGGGAGGCCACATGCTTAAGTCTCCTGTTTTTTTTTTTTTTTTTTAATTTTTAGGCATGGCATCCACCTGGATGAGTCACAGAGGTTCAGAACAATGTCTGACCTCTACTAGAGAGCCTGGGATTTCTTCCCTAAGATTCGAGGGATGCCATGCAGCATGTATTATATCCAGCAGTCTGTAAGGCCTCAGGAGCCATACTGGCCTCCAACAGGGTTCTTGGTAGCAGGCAACTGAGAAGTAGCCTGATGTACTAAAGCTTCTGTAACGCTAGTGGGCACATCAAAGTCTGAAACATTGGGCTGCAGATCTGTTTCCGGCCTCTTAAGTTTCTTCTTCTGTGGAAGTTGGAGGTCAGAGGTTCTAGAGACAGCCATCTTAGACTGTGCAAGTATTTAAGACTCTGTCTTGAGAAAGGTGTTGAGAGTAGAGAACTTAAACCTAAGGGTTTTTGGAACATACAACTGACAAAATAAGATTTGTGAATGATACAATTGACAAAACAAGAGTTGTGAATGTGCCCCAGGCCAGGCAAAAAAGAAACTTGGTATGCAAGCCCTTGAATGGAACCTGCTTACTGCACTCGCACTTACCCCTCCTAACTGACATCTACATCTTTAACAAACAAACCGTAAGATAAAAAGGTAGATTTTCCAAAGGGGTACTCAGCTGGTTAAATGAACAAAGCAAAGGTACTGATAACCAAACAATGAACAGTCCAACGGATGCATGACCTGCATTTGGGCTGGCAGCAAGACAGTCTGAGGGTCCTTACTTGTACGTCTACTTTATACCCAGTGCATACCAGCTGTGGTCATGTGTGCGACGTACAATCTAGGGAAAGTAAAGCGATGACAAACCATATGTCTATGGGTTGTCATACTACAGCAGTGATTTCAGTCAGGGACATATCTTTGTTCAACATCCATTCATGGCAGTCTCGTGGGATTTACTTAGAAAATCTGCCAAGGACACTGTCCTGTGAGGGAATGTAAACTGTTTGTAAGGACAGGTTTCACTTTTAAGGCTCGTTCCCATGTTAGAAAATCCATTCTGGATAGCAGACAAGACTCCCCCTTCTAGTTTATATACCACATGACTATTGTGTTGTCTGTGAAGATCCTAGGGGGTGCTGGATTCCATGAGGTGAAGAAAATCTGCAGGGCCCGAATGAGTGCCCTCATTTCCTTCATACTGATGTGTTCTATCCTTTATTTTGGGGTACATTGCCCCTGGACTCAGAGAGCCCATCCATGCCCCCCAAGCTAGATCTGAAGCATCTGTGTGCAATACCGGAGAAGGAACTGTTAGGCTGAATGAAAAGCCTGGATTAAGTTGTACCGGAGAGATTCATCACTGAAATTCTTTCTTCAGAAAAGGAAGTGGGATCAGAGTGTCCAAAGGGTGACAATGTTGAGACCAGAGAGATTTGTAGGTACCACTGGATCTATCCCATATGTAGTTTTGCAAAAAGGAATCACAAGGATGGAAGCAGCCATGACCCCCAAAACTTTGAGAATTTTACTTGCAGGGCAGGACTGAAGAAGCACTAGGACCTGAATGTACAAGAAGGACTGGACCTTCACGTGTGGGGAAAAAAGCCAGCATGAGATGCGTGTCTAGCTTACATCTTAGAAAGACCAGATCTTGGGTAAGGGTCAACGGTGACTTTTTTAGATTTATCATAAACCCCAGACTTTGAAGAAAGAGACAGCATAGCTGAGAAGCTTTAAAAGAACTTCATGAGAGGATGCATGTATTAGCAGATCATCACAGTATGGGAATATATGAATTCTCTGATCTCTGCAAAAGGCTATATCAGGGGCTAGGCATTTTGTTAATACCCTGGGGGCTGTAGATAACACAAAGGGTAAAGCAGAGAAATGATGTGAGACTGTGTAATGAACAAACAGAAAATCTTAAAAAATCTTCTGTATGAAGGATAAAAGGAAATGTGGACATAAGCATCCTTCAAATCCAAGACATCAGAAAAGCTTGTGGAAAGATACAAGGAAGAATAGTCCACAGAGACAGCAGTTTGAAAGAGGGCACTTTCAGAAATGTATTGAGGTGGGACAATTTTAGAATGGGTCTCTAATCGCCTCCTTTTCTGAGTATTGGAAAAAGTCTAGAATAAAAACCTTTTCCTACATGCTGTGGGGGCACCAATTCTATTCTTGTTTGTGAGGACCTTGCAAGATAGGAGGCAAGAGGTGCACCTGGTTTGGAGTGGGTGGTGGGATAGCTTTGAAAGGTGGAATATCCTTCTAAGTTAATTGGCAGCCTTGTAGAACAATGGACAGGACCCATTTTTCTGACGTTACTAGCTGCCATGCAGAAAGTACGAGGTGGGTCTTTTTGACAGAGGGAAGGTTGGACCGAGGGTGACAGGAAGTGGCAGAAAACAGGTTGATTTGTTTGGAAAGGGGAGTTCCCAGACTAAGATTCTCTGGCAGGTTTACCTGGAAATCTGTTTCTTGGCATTTTTCTGCCCTTCTGTGTAGACCTAGGGTCCCTTTGAATAAAGGAAGTGGGCTTAGCTGAATAGCTCCTCTGATACCTAGGAACAGAGGTAAGAAGATTTACCTGAAATATTGCATTACTTTCCCTTGTTCTTGCAAGGATTTAAAATTTGTGGACGCAAGACCAAATAAGAGATCTCCATTAATAGGGGAATCCAAAAGTTCAGTTCTAATATCCTCAAGAAGGGACTGAGAATGAGGCCACACAAATCTGATGACGGATCCAGTAGCAGCTGTGCTGGATCAAGCTTCCACTGCATCATAACTGCTCCTGATACAATGTCTTACCACCTGGGTAGCTTGACCCACTATGGAAACAACCTGCTGTTTTGTTTCTTATACTTCAAAGTTAGACAGGGTTTTGTCAAGTTACTCGGAATGGACAACTAATGTTTAGTAATTTGTTTTGGTAGTTTAATGCTCTGAAAGCCAGAGTGGAAGTAGTACAACTCTTTCTTCCATATCTGTCCATGGCCCTACTATCTCTGTCTGAGGATAGGGCATTAACAACGGGTGAAATTTTGGAAGGCCTGTCTGTAAAAATAGGAAAAGGAGAAAGAGTTGCCAAAGGATTTTTATATAAGAATTTTACATCTTTGGGCACTTTATAGAACCTGTCAAGTCTCTTAGGTGCTGGAGGTTGAGACTCAGGTGATGTAGAAGTGAATGCAAATCCATCCAGAAGAGCATCCAAAAATGGGGGAACTAGTGTAGGGATACCAAACTCCAGGAAATTGTAATATCTCTTCTGCACATCAGATACTTGTCTGGCTTTCCGCTCATAATGCTGCATAACTTTTGTTATGGTTTCCGCAAAAAGACTTCCTCAACAGGTGAGGTTTGGGATAAGGTATCCATATCTTCAGAAGCCATTTGGTCTGGGGAGTGAATCTGATAGGAGTAGGCCAGGGAATGTTCATCCAAATCATAACCTGGCTCATCCTCTTCAGGAAAGGATGCATACTGTCTTCTTCAGGATAAAAGGAGTAAGTAGAGTAGATAGAAAAGCAGGAGATTCAAGTGTCAAAATGGCCTTGAATAGGTCCATGAGAAAATTCCATTCATTCCTTTCCTGGAATGACTTTGGAGAAACGTTTAGTCTTCTGTTTCTTCTTCTTGAGAGTGGCATCTGCTTTAATGAAATGTGGTGGATTTGGCCCTTAGCATACCTTTATCAAAGACCAGGCACCTCTTCCCAAACCAAGATTTGAGGGATGCCCTTCAGTCCTGAAATTATAAGCCTAGATTCCCCCTTCTCCACTGTATCAGTTTGGTCAATCATATTGCACGTGTGTGTGTCAGGCACCATACTGGCCTCTGGTGGGATAATGACATCATGAGAAATAATCGAATGTACACCTGAGTCCAACTGAGTAGATGATGGTTCAGGCCTAGGCCATCTGAATTTCTTTTTCAGAATGAGCAGGATGTCAGATGCTGAAGGTTCCACCTTTTTAGACTGAGCAATGTGCTTTAAACACCAGGTCTCTGAAGAGGTATTGAAAAAGGAAAGATACACATGTAGGGTTTTAGGTGCAGACGACTGACAAATCTGTCAATTCTTATAGTTGCGCTCTCCTCCAAGACAAACAATACATAGGAGCAGAGATCCTTATAAGGAATCTGCCTACTACATTCACACTTCCCCCTTTTAGCTGACATCTAATAGATTAAAACATCAAATTGCAAAGAAAACAAGAAAGGTACCCCATGAGGGCACTTATCTGGGTAGGCAAAGGAAAGGATGATACTAACAACCACGTGTAGAACAGACCAATGGGTGCAAGAGCAGCATTTGGATTAGCTACGACATAATCTTGAGCATCTCACACTTATACGTCTACTTATGTACCCTTACGCCCAAGCACTTAGATAATACCATGGAAATGACTGCTGCCAAAGTCACAGCTTAAACCTCCAACGCCAACAAATGTACTACAGTACCTTTTGGGAAGACAGCCACCTCAGAACACTACTCCATCAACAAAACACCCCTAAGAATTGACTCACTAGTTAGGCATCTGGGAACTCATGTGGAAAGGAACCTAGCCTTCAACCAACATGTGTTCAAGATACAAAAAAAAAAATCCTTCTATGTTACTCAACTTATAAGTAAGGGCATTACACCTAGGTCCAAAGAGGTCATTATGCCACTGCATGCGGTCCTCATTAGACCCATCATAGAGTATAATGCCCCCCTCAGCGTGCATCTGACAAGACACATGTAGCAACTGGGATGTCCACAGAGGTTCCTCAAAAAAAGAATAAAGGGAGTAAACACAATGTCCTGTGCAGATCACCTTGAAGCCCTTTGTCTATACTCGGTCTCATACAGGCTAAGGAGAGGTGACCTATGCCTGGCGGACAAGGCATTCTTGGACCCAGCTCTGATGAACCTTTTGCACAACTGCAAAACAAACAGCATCAGAATTACTAGATCCAAACACATGAACACTGCTTGTGACACAAACAGGACATGATGGAGAGACAGCTATGTACTACAGAGAATTGCCATTTTCTGGAATAGGCTACCCATCCATGTAAAACATCCCTACCCTATTCAAATGCAATCTTGTCCATTGGATGGAAAATTGTGAATTTATCACCAGGCTGGCCTCCACGTCTCTTATATACAGAAGCTGATGGTAAACATTGCCTAACATATCCCCCATATACCTTTTTACCAGCCTCTTAACATACCCCTCCAATTTAGATGCACATTTTACAAGGGGGTGCAACTAGGGTACCTTCTCCTGGGCTATCTTCCAAATTCCAAGGCTGTGCTCAGACATAGGTCATTAGCATTACTATAACTCACTTCTCATTAAGCCAAGAGGCCAGCAAGGAAGGATTAAAAAGTAAAGGAAAAAAAACATAAGCAAAAGGAAGAATTCTATACATTTTGCCAACTTAAGTGGCTCTGATGTAACAACATATCATCTGCCAAAAACATTTATGAAAACACAAAAAAAACTTGCCAGAAAAGAGCAGGTGGAATCTGTGAGATCCCAGAGTTCCATGTGTTTCTAAGGGAACAGTCTCAGAATGAACGTCTGAAGTAAGATGGGGTGCCAGTTGGCCAAAGTACAACTTAGCTGTTGTGAAATTATTAAGTGCAAGTCCCTGCTGCAAAATTTAATTTTTTTGTCACATTTTCTTCTTTATTAATCTCAGCAGCCTTCGTCATATGAATACTTAGTTTATTAACCATCTCACAAATACAGAAAATGAAACAGCAGAAATATAAAACAGGCCTGTCATATAAATATACACCCAATTTTTGCTACATAGTTTTTAAGAACTGCTGATCTTTACTCTTCTCAGACCTGGCTCTGTGGAAAAGGGGATAAAGCCCTATGACCCATATGACCAGAGTGTGACTAGCAGCTTGGGTGCTGGAAGAGTCAGGTAGGAAAGGGTGGGTGTGAACGGATATACTGGCTCACCCTTCCCAGGTGAAGGACTGATGGCTCCAGCTGGCTAACCACTACCATGCAGGTAGAGGCCTGCAGGCAAGGAACACAGCTTGTGGATCATGGAATTAAACCTGAACTTGACAAACTGGTGATGGCAGCCATCTACAGCATGTGCGTATGGAAGCACACGCATTCTATCTGGAGGGCAAAGTAGTGTCTTCTGTAATGATGTGCAAAACTAAACCAAAATAAATCAGCAAGGCAATGATACATTCAAGTGTTTCACAAAGATACAAAGTAATAAATCCAAAAACATACTCTGGAACCACGAACAACCAGTGAATATAGGACAAATTAATGAGTTGCTAGTAAAAACTTTCGCCAAAAAGGCTTCTTCAGGCAAATCTCAACACAATTAAAATCTCATAGTTTAAAAAGTATTGTTGGTGTCACATGGCTTACGATATCACGCGCTACAATTAAATAAATAAATGAATACATCTACAAATACTTCTAAAATTATGCAGAATAAATACATAAAATTTGTTAAAAACATATATTTAAAAACTTAAACTTTCTTATTCTGCTCTCTTAATAAAGGTTTTAATGAAACATACCCATTCAGCCCTGGAGGAACATGTGCCTTCAGCCATAAGATCCAATGCAATTCATCCATGTCAGTAGCATGCATTATATCACCCCCATGTAATGACTCGTATAGTGCATGTAAAACACAAAACTTAAAATCATGGTGCATACCCTTATCAGTTTTATGTTTAAATAAAGCATTAGTGGGAATATTTTTTCTTATCTCCGAAATATGATTACCAATCCTTTGTTTCAATTTCTGGTTAGCTTTTCCCACTTAACAGGTATCGCATTGATCACAAAGCTAAATAGATGAGATTTTTCGTATTACAATTTCCAGCCGCTCTTAATTCAAACTCTTGGCCACCTACTGGATGTATTAAGTTTTTTTAGTATAAATGTATTACAAAACATACATCCCACACATCTAAAAGTACCCTTCTTTGTAGTTTTAAGAAATACTGACGTATGAGTATGAGGCTGTTCTTTATAACATAATTGTTTCAAATTAGGACTCTTTCTATATCCAAAATTCGGTCTTTGTGAACTAATGTCACCTAGCTCAGGAACATCCTGAAGAACGTGCCAATATTTATCAACTATCTGTTTGACAAATGCTGTATTTTTATTATACGTCAACAGACATCTTGATCAATTTGCAACTTTAATAACTTCATTAACTTTCATTGAAGTATTACAGAATATTGGTTTAGTGACCAAATTCTTCTGATCTTTAATTTTATCCCATATACCACAGATATTTTGAGTTACATAACCTCTATTCCTAAAGTAATTCGACATTCCTTCTAATTGTACATTCAACATCTCGTCCATTGCATTTACCCTAGAAACTCTAGTCATCTGGTTTTGCACAACATTATTAAATATAAACTGTGAGTACATACTACCCCTATGTAAATATGAATTTTGCTTCACTGGTTTCTGTTATAACAGTCTACAGGAGACCTTCCTGACCCTTAAAAATAGAGACATCAAGAAAATCAATCTTATTTTTGCAAAGTTCTTTTTAAACTTTAAAAAAGGCAATGTATTTGACTCATACTGATAAACTGTATCAAGAGACTCTGCATTCCCTCACCAAACAAAAAAATCAAATCATCAACAAAACATCGATAGAAGACAACTTGCTTCTAAAGCCATTTTCAATAAAATCACACTCCCATATATACATAAATATATTAGCATAAGTGTTAGTGATGGGAGCACCCATTACTACACCATGCATCTGTTTAAGCAATTGTTTCTGAACTTAAATAACATTGTTGGTTAAAATGAGCATTAAGAGTTGATATACCATATTAATAAATGACGGAGTACAATCAGAAAATTCAAGTAAGAATTCTTTCACATATCGCACACCTATGTCATTAGGTATCACGGTGAACAAATAATCCACATCAAGCATGGCAAAAGAACATACATTTACATTTTCAAGCAATGTTATATGATACCGCTGTTGTAAAATCACTTAATGTCTCTGATAATGGTACCAGTATGCTCAAAACCTATTTGAAGTTGTGTTTCTAAATATTCTGATATATGTTAAGTTACCCAACCTTTAGCCAATACAGTTGGTCTAATTCTGTTTTGGTTATGTACCGCTGGAAACATTGTGAGGCTGGCCGGGCTGCTGATCAGGTTAACAGTTCTGACTAGGCCTGCAGGACACTTGCGTAATCTACGCAAGGAAGGAGTCTCTTTTTGTGGCCTTACTAATAGTTTTCAAGAGAACAAAGTAAAACTGTTGGGCAGATGGTGATGAAGCTGGACAAAGCCATCTACTATCATAGGACTGATCTGTTTTACAACTGGAAGAAAGGTGAGGATGAGTATGCAGGTGTTGATGCCATTGTGATTTCAAAGGGAGTTTACGAACAAGTTATCTACTCTAAATCTACAGCACTTCAGACATTGGTCTTTGGTTATGAGCTAACTTACACTATCATGGTCTTCTGTGAAGATAAAATAGTTTTCATGACTAGTAAGAAAAAGGTGGAGTTTCTCAAAAAGCTTGCCAACACCAAAGGGAATGTAAATGCCAATGCGGTGCCAGTCACAGTACTAAATGCCAATGTGGTGCCAGTCACAGTACTGCTGGTTCTAGAAAAGAATGAAAGCAATAAGGCAAGTTTTGACAAAATGAATGAAGCGATTAAAGGCATTTGTAACGGGAAGAAGATTGGTGTGTTCAGCAAGGATAAATTTCCAGGTGAGTTTATGAACAGTTGGAATGATTGCCTAAGCAAGGAGGGCTTTGAAAATGTTGACATCAGTGCAGATGTTGCATACACAATTGCAGTAAGAGAGGACTCGGAAATTAATTTGATGAAGAAAGCTGCTGGGATCACCACAGAGGTCTCCCAACAAGTTCTTCAAAAAGTAAGTTATGGAGATAATTGATAAAGATGTGAAAATACATCACAGTAAGCTGGCTGAACTTGTAGAGAAGACAACTGAGGAAAAGTACCTCTCTGGAGTACACCACTCCATGGTTGAAATGTGCTACCCTCCAATCATTCAGAGTGCGGGTACCTACAATTTGAAGTTCAGTGTTGTCAGTGATAAAAATCATAAGCATTTTGGTGCAATTATATGTGCTATGGGAATCTGATACAAGTCTTACTGCAATAATTCGGTTCGCACTTTGATGGTGGACCCTACACCAGAGACACAAGAGAACTACAACTTTCTGCTAAATTTGGAGGAACTCCTGCTGAAGGAGCTGAAACATGATGCTACGATATGCAATGTATACAACACTATTATGAATATACTGAAGAAAGAGAAGCCAGATCTGATGAACAAGATTACAAAGAATCTTGGGTTTACTATTGGTATTGAATTTCCAGAAGGCTCCCCTGTCATCAACAATAAAAAACAATACAAGCTGAAGAAAGTGATGGTGTTCAGCATTAATGCTGGCCTTCCAGAAATGGTAAATAACAGTGCCAAGAAGACAAGGTATATACTCTCTCTTTAGTGGGGACACAGCTATAGTCAATGAGGAGGGGCCTGCTACTATTTTAACATCAGTTAAGAAGGTGAAGAATATTGGATTTTTCTTAAGAATGAAGATGAAGAGGAGGAGAATGATGACGCTGAAAATTTACTTGAAAAAGGAGCAGGAGCAGCTCTTGTAATGGAGACAACAAGGAATGAAATGACAGCTGAGGAGAAAAGGCAAGCACATCAAAAGGAACTAGCAAATGAGCACAATGCAGAAGCAAAGAGGAGGCTTACAGACCAGAAAGGAGAACAAGCAATTCAGAAAGCGTGCAATTCTGATGTTTCTTGCAAGAATGCTTCACTTTTACCTAAAGAGTAAGTAAGAGATATGGGAGATTAAACTTTTGACTGATAAAAAGTACAAGACTGTTGTCATGCCAGTGTTTGGAACTGCCACTCCTTTCCATATTGCAACAATTAAAAACATCAGTATGTCAGTAGAAGGAGACTACACCTACCTCCAAATCAATTTCTATTGCCCTGTAAGTGCACTCGGCAGAAATGAAGGTAACATCTTCCCAAACCCAGACGCTATTTTTGTCAAAGAAATTACATACAGAGTTTCAAATTTGAAGGTACCTGGAGGGCAGGCAGTTCATGCCACTAACCTTTATGATTCTGAAAGCATTCTGGAGTTAAGTGCAAAAATGGTACAAAACAATGGAGGCAGAAGTGAAAGAAAGAGAATTGTGAAACAAGATTCCCTGTTGATCAACATGAATAGGAATATTCCTAAGCTAAAGGACTTGTACACATTTGTCCTAATATTTTTCAGAAAAGAATGCAGGGATCTCTCAAGGCACATGTCAACAGTTTCAGATTCACATCTGTACGAGATGATAAAGTTGACATCTTATACAATATCAAGTATGCCACTCAGCCATGTGATGGAGAAATGATCATTGACCTACACGTACATCTCAAGAATGCTATTATGTTTGGTAAGAAGCAAAACAGAGATGTACAGTTTTACACTGAAGTTAGTGAAATTACTACAGACCTGGACAAATACCAGCACGTGCATGACAGAGATGACCTTTATGCAGAACAGCTGGAAAGGGAAATGAGACACAAGCTTAAAACAGTGTTCAAGAATTTCACTGAAAAACTTGAATCCTTAAAGCATGATGTGAAGTAGTGCCAGCTATGCCAGGAGGAGAGCAGCAGATGTGTAACATATGCCAGCATAGCTAGCTGGAGTTTTGTAAAGAATTATATGTCATTTCTATATCAATCTGATTTGTACATACGTTTGTGTTGAAAAATGCATTTGTTAAGCTGCTTGTGTTAAAAATGTACCAACAGTGGGCCCTGCTGGAAAGAAAAGAAATAAACCTGTATGTCAGACTGTATTGTAAGTGTTGAAATGAATATACCGTAACAGAGAATACTGGAAGAGAAAAGGTTAATTTCAGTCCAGCTAACTTGGTCTGAAATTAAATTACCCGATTTAGGCCATAAAGACTGTATCTCACAGTTCTGACTGCAGCCAGAGACAAAATGTCTATGAGAAGCCTGCTTCGTAGCAAGAGTGAAGGTGTTACAATCATTTTACAGCTTCCAAATGCTGTAACACATCTTAGCAAAGCTGTGTGTGTGTGTGTGTGTGTGTGTGTGTGTGTGTGTGTGTGTGTGTGTGTGTGTGTGTGTGTACTATGACACATATGTGCTAGATTCTGGTTCAGTTTCTAGTAAAGGGTTTAGTGTGGAATCAGAGTCAGATGACCAGATGTGATGTCATTCTACAGCCAGCACTGAAATGATATTTAGATATCAGTGAGAGATGTCACTTGGCTCTCAGCAGTCTGTTGGTGAAACCTGACAATGAAGGACCACTCACCCATGTCATCTTGCCTTGCTCTAGTAAGTGAAATAGTAATTCTTTAGTCAGTCAGGAAAATATAGTCAGATTAGTTAAGTATTGTTTTTCTTTACCTGTGTGAACCTTTCCATCTGTGTTATTTTTAATATTTCATGTGACAAAACTCTGGTGTTTATTGTAAATAGATATTTAGTATTTTCATGTTCTTTTATTATTTAGTATTAAATATATTTAAGCTTTTCATTGTGGCTGGTCTTTTACAGAATATTTTAACCTTTAAGAGTACTTGTATTTATCTGGTGACAATGTGGCCACTCTTGAAAGCCTTGTTGCATTGGTCAAATACTATTTGTATTAGTATTAATTTTGCTCAGTATAATTGGGCACCCTTGTAAGAGTCTTAAGAGTAGCTGGCTTTGGAGTGTTCTGGTGGCAGTATCTACCTTATAGTATGGGAAGAGGGGGCACAGCTGGTAAATCCGTGCCAGTCTTTCCCAGGTGTGTGTGTTTGTGAAAATCAAATCTCAAAGAGTGTGTGTGTGTGTGTGTGTGTGTGTGTGTGTGTGTGTGTGTGTGTGTGTGTGTGTGAGTCACATGGAGCAGGGACACAGAGCACTGGTTTTGCAAAGATGGTGGTGGAGGACTTTGAAACACTCTGCTGAGGACTCAACTCTACAGCTGTGTCAATGGGGAGTCTTATTTGGGGCCTAGAGGTAGAGAGGGAAACCAAGCACCAGGACTGAGTGTGATCCTGTGTGCTGTTAAGATAAACTGTGCTTGGTGCAGAGAGCTGCATCTGGAAATAGTGTGTGTACCTATTTTTGTTCCAAATGAACGTCCTCACCAATATCAGTGGTTAGGATTGAGGCTGCTGGATTACTGGCCCAGGGGAGGGACGTTACAGTACTTTTCATAGAATGAGGGTTCAGTGGTGCACCTTACAGAAGTACCTGTCTACTGTAACCCACAAGCAGCTCACTGGTTAACACAACTGAATGGTCTTCCTTTTGTCATAACTCTGGATGATGTGGAACTTGTCCATTCTGACAGGGTGCTGTTCCACTCAAAGAACTTTGATGTGGTGATCGTTTACAAGGACTACAACAAGACAGAGACCATGATTAATCCCATTCCTGTTGCCTTCCTTGATCCTATCAAATAGTGGTTAACCTCCTGTGACATCAAGTACACTGAAGGAGTACAGTTACTGAAATGGACTAAAATTATGAAAACTATCTTAGATGACCTGGAGGGTTTCTTTGAGCAGGATAGCAGGAGTTTCTTGGAATTTGATAGTGAGGGAAGTGATGCAGAAAATGATAGCTCAGAGTCTGAACTAGAGGATGAGACATTCCAATCTTCTGTGATGAAGATGAGGAGGAAGAAGACAGTAATGAAGATTATTCGTCAGTATGTTTCAAAAGACATACGTGCGTAAATGGGCATGCCTTCGTTGAAGGTTGGGCATCGAGCTGGAACCTCGGCGTTTCGTAAAAAAATCTACTGCCAATCATTTGCGGACCGGAGTTCCGCTGTGGCGACTCCTTACCGGGAAAAGCCGAAAGACAAACAACAACATTTGAAGATTCAGGCCATAGTGCCTCTTTGGTAGTGATGAAGACAGTGGGAAGGAATGGGATGAGCTCAAAGAAGAGGCAAGAAAAGCTGAACGAGAAAGCAGGTATGAGGAAGAGGAGGAACAGAAACAAACAAAAAGGCTCAGGACAGAGCTCTGCTCCACCTAAGAAAAAAAAAAGTAATCTTGAAACTTTGTCCAAAAAATGAGAGAAGGCACAATCACAATTGTGGTGAGACCAGTTATTAAATAAAAGCGTTTTCACATCTAAAACTGATGCTTCTTCAGACTTCAATAGAAAACATCAAAAAATCATTCATTTAAATACAAAACAAGCATGTAAAAGCATCCAATAATAAAAAGAGTTAATTAAAATCTTTTAACATATGGTGCTGAGTTCTTAAAGTCAAACACTCCCTCACTTAAAAGTCTCATTGAAACACGAACCAATAAAATATTAAGACACCATATACAACATATAAATATATAAAATATCAATAATAGATAAAAAATGAACAATAATAAATAATAGACCTGTTCCTGTATACTAAAACTATTTATTCAAAGATCTATTCACTAAAAATGGGTTAACTGAAACTATAATTCAAGCCAAATGACTTATCAGCTTGAAGTCTAATAATCCATTTAATTTCTGACCTTTCTGTAGTATTCTTAATATTATATAAGCGGGGACTTCTAAAAATTAATTCAAGTGCTATAAACTTAAATTTGTGTGCGGACCCCTTATCACAGACATGCCTTGGTAAGGCATTAGTCTCATCTTCCTTGTTAACAGTATATATATGTTCACTAATACGGTCTCAAAGTACAATTGGTTTTCCCCCATATAAAATGCAGGACACTTAACACAATAAGCTAAATATACTAACTCTCTACAATCAGCAAAATGACCGAAATCATAAAACTTCTCAGTGGCTGGATGGATGAATCTATTAGTACTTCCAATATAAGAACAAAAGTTGCATCTCCTGCGACCATAAGTGCCAACCCTTTGAGGTATAACACACGGCTTCTTTTCATTCTCATTACAACCTTTTCCATGATTTATTATTTGTATAAGCAAAGCTAGGTACTTCACCAACCAGTTCTCTAAACATATCATCAGCCAAAAGTATCTTCCAATTCTTATAAATAACATTACGTACATCTGCATTATTCATAGTGAAGGGGATAACCATTCTGCATTTATCTAAAATTATTGATTTTAACATCTCCCAAGTGACAAGTGTCTGAGCTATAATCTCTAAAGAAAGGTTTCCCCTTCCCTTTGCTATCAATCTTGCTATCATATAGGGAAAGAGAACACTCATTAGGCTTATAGCCTCTGTGTAGAAAATTCTTCTCCAAGTTCCCCAAGGCTACCATACAATCATTGTTAGTGCTCGTTAATCTAGATACTCTCAGACCTTGTCCTTTCACAATATTCTTGTAGATGTGAGGGGGATGCATACTCTCCCTATATAAAAGGTTGTTTCTTGTACATTCTTTTTATAAATAGTGAAGGAGATATTATCTCCATACTCCCTAACACTCACATGTAAAAAATCTATACTACGTTTAGACCATTTACCTGTAAAACGTTAAAAGTCCATAGTGGTGTTTAAAAATATAATAAAAAAATCATCAACTCTTGTTCTGTCATTTACTTATTTAATAAACGGTCTCACCACAGTCGTGGTTGTACCGTCTCTCATTTTTTGGACATTTTTCACTTTTTCTTGAGAGGCAGTTCGTTCTCAGGAACTTTTATTTTACTTTGTTCATGTACCATTGGATTAGTTCCTGAGGAGCATGTCTGAAGGCATGGAGGTCGAATTAGATTTATTTTTTCAGATAGATATATCTCAGACGTTATATTTGTAACACTTGATATGACATCATTATTCACTGTGATACTTAATGGGACTGGAGTCGAGTATATTAGCCAACTTATATCCAGCATGAGTAATGTTTCTCATGAAAAAATTTCTTTATACTGTATGTTATTAGATTTGGTGCTAATGAATAATGTATTTTTATATAATATTAAACATTTTCTTTAAAGGAAAGGCGTAGCCATGGTATGCCTTGCGCTAACTCCTATGCTAACCTTGTTACGTCATATTGGGGGACTACCTATATTATGACCAATGTGAATTACTCTAGACTTGTTTTATACTATAAGAGATTTGTCGATGATGCATTCTTGTTGTGGGGAAGGACAGAACAGGAGTTGATGAATTTTATTACATTTTTAAACACCACTACAGACTTTTTTACATTTTACACGTAAATAGTCTAAAAGTAGTATAGATTTTTAGATGCGAGTGTTAGGAAGGATGGAGATGATATCTCCGCCACTATGTATAAGAAGGATTGTAAGAGAAACAACCTTTTATATAGAGAGAGTATGCACACCCCTCATATCTACAAGAATATTGTGAAAGAACAAGGTCTGAGAGTATCTAGATTCATGAGCACCAACAATGATTGTATGGTAGCCTCTCCACCACTATGTACAAGAAAGAATGTAAGAAAAACAACCTTTTATATAGGGAGAGTATGCACTCCCCTCACATCTACAAGAATATTGTGAAAGGATAAGGTCTGAGAGTATCTAGATTAACAAGCACTAACAATGATTGTATGGTAGCCTTGGAGAACTTGAAGAAGAATTTTCTACATAGAGGCTATAAGCCTGAGTGTTCTCTTTCCCAATATGACAACAAGACTGATCGCAAAGGGAAGGGGAAACCTTTCTTTAGGGATTATAGAGAAGACACTTGTCGCTTGGGAGATGTTAAAAGTGAATAATTCAGATAAATGCAGAATGGCTATCCTCTACACTATGAATAATGCAGCTGTACGTAATGTTATCTGTAAGAATTGGAAGATACCTTTAGCTGATGACAAACTTAGGGAACTGGTTGGTTAAGTACCTAGCTTTGCTTATACGAATAATAAATCATTGAAACGGTTATGTTATGAAAATGAAAAGAAGCAATATGTTATATCTCAACGGGTTGGCACTTACGGTTGCAGGAGATGGAACTTTTGTTCTTATATTGGAAAATAGATTCATCCATCAACCACTAAGAAGTTATAGGAGTTCTGTCATTTTACTAATTGTAGAACTAGAGATTTAGTATATTTAACTTGTTGTGTTAAGTGTCCTGCATTTTATGTGGGGAAAATCAATCGTATTTTAAGCAAATGTATTAGGAAACATATATATACTATTATCATGGAAGATGAGACTATGCCTTAGCAAGGCATGTCTGTGATAAGGGGTCATCACACAAATTTAAGTTTATAGCACTTGAATTAATTTTTAGACGTCCCCACTTAGATAATATTAAAATTACTACAGAAAAGTCAGAAATTAAATGGATTATTAGGCTTCAAGCTGATAAGTCATTCAGCTTGAATGATAAAAGTTTCAGTTAAGTCATTTTTAGTAGATAGACCTTTGAATGAATAGCTTTAGTATACAGGGACATATCTATTATTATTATTCATTATTTTTTATGTATTATTGATATTTTATATATTTATATGTTGTATATGGTGTCTTAATATTTTATTGGTTCATGGAAGGCACAGTGGAGCAGCGGTAGTGTTGTCGCCTCACAGCAAGAGGTTCTCTGGTTTGATTCTTGGCTCGGAGTCCATGTCCTCCCTGCATTCATGTGGGTTCACTCCGGGGGCTCTGGTTTCCTCCCACGGTACAAAGACATGTGGTCTGGAGTGTTTCTCCCCGGGCTTCCGTTGAAAATTGGCTTACTTCCATGTCAGAATTTCCCGGTAAACAAATGTTAAATAAATAAAAATGTTTCAATGAGACTTTTAAGTGAGGGAGTGTTTGACTTTAAGAACTCAGTAGCATTTGCATATGTTATAAGGTTTTAATGAATTCTTTTTTTAATACTGGATGCTTTTATGTATTTATTTTGTATTTAAATGAATGATTTTTGATATTTTCTATTGATGTCTGAAGTGTCAGTTTTAGATGTGAAAGTGCTTACTTATTTAATAAACCATCTCCCAACAGTTGTGTTTATGCCTTCTCTCGTTTTTTGGACATTTTTCACTTTTTCTTGAGAGGCACTTCATTCTCAAGAACTTTTATTTTACTTTAATCTTGAAAATTTACTAAATGAACTTTGCCTACTCACTCAGTGGGTCACAGATTGTGTTTTCACACCGAATAGTGACTTACTGATTCTATTTTACTTTATGTTCACAAGTTTATGGAACAAACAGGCTGACAGTTCCAAACCCAGACCTTCCGGAGTCTGTGTTCTAGAAAACTGCATCTTGCTCCGATGCGTTATAAATGTGGATGTGCGCTCTGCTGTCTGATTAAAGATTAGAGTTTTTGAAAGTCATGTGAACTATGTCTACTGTCAGTACAGAGCTTGTTCCCTGTACTCCTGCCTTTTTTCCCTTGATGGAAAATTTGTTGGTGTGTTCAGTGTGTTTTGGATGAAATACTGATGCAATGTGACTGCAATGTGTTAGCCACCAATGGGCGGGGTAAAGAAGCTAAGGTTTAAAAAAACCAAAAACCTGTCCACTGACTGTACTTGATTGATTCATGGATGATCCAGGAGGAACGAATACAGAAATAACAGTTAACTCTCAACCAGAGAGGTAGAGACCAATAGATATGGTGAGGGAAAAAAAATGCATAAAAAGGAAAGTGAAAGTTTTTAGAAAGTGACATACACAATAGTAAATCCACAGTAAATAATCAAGTTCAAAAGGTACAAGAATTTTAACAAGATTTTCCAATTTTATGACATAAGAGCGACATATTTATTCTTTGCAAAGATCAGGGAGCCGTATTTATAACACAGAGTTAAATATTTTTAAAAAAAAATACCACCCAATACCACTAGAAGGACTGGAAACTGCCTCCACCTCCACCTACCCAAGGGCAGACCAGAGGAAAAATTTAGTAAAAAAATGGAAAAAAATCGGTAGTGAGAAGTTGAGAAGTTACTTGTGGTTAAAGAAAGCAGTGAAGAATGCATAATTTGCGTCAGCTGGGAAATCAAGGAACACCAAGTCAATCTGCTCAGAACAAAACTATGGATGAAAGACTTCCTGTCGGGTTTATGCTGAATGTCATAATGACATACTTTCATTTGTGGAAGCATAAAAGCCCATCTGTATGCATAGGACATTTCCAATGCTCAGAAGGGCAGGTCCTCTTTTGTAGGAGGTGTGAGGGTACTGTGTTTTATTTATTTATTTTTGCATAGGGCAACACAATGCTTCCAATGCCCAAATGGGGACAGAATCTTCTGTAGAAGGCGTGAGGATTCTGTGTGTTAATTTTTTATAGACATTTGCTAACTGGGTAAGCCCAATGGACAAAAGTGCCCATGTTCAGGGGTTAGCAAGGAGCACTGTCTTGTCAAGTAACTTTTTCAGAATCACACAGTAGGCAGACGGAGGAGGAAAGAATCAAACACCGTATCCTTCACTATGGGAAGCAACTCTAACAACTGTCTTAATCCTCTGAGCTAAATACCAGACAGATTTGTGTGATCTTGTAAAGGACTCTTGCAGTGACAAGCTTAGATATATCAGGAAGAGGCACTGGGGTAAGTGTACCCCTGAATGAAAATGGCTAAACAGGTTACAGGTCCTCTATAAAACAGGATAAATGGAAAAATAAAGCACCTACCTCTTTTGGACATTGATTTTTGCAGGAACCAAGAAACTTCTTAGTGTCAGAGTCAGCAGCACTAAATTTTCTGTAAAACACAGTAAAAATAAAATTGCTATCAACTGATGGAAGAAAGGTATGTACTTAACTGCACACTATTTTTTTTTTATTTAACAATGACTAAACCCTAACCTGCAGACTCCATGTTATCTCTGTCTGCAAAGCAGTTAAGCTATATATCAAGTACCAGAAAAATACATACCAGATATGTAAACATGCTCACTACAGCAGCAGGTGTTCAGAAAGGAACACCGATTCAGTAACTTGAATGGAATTACAATACGCAAGACATTATTCCCACAAAATGATATTTTTCAGTAGTTTGACATCCCTGGGAGTAAGCACTTGCAGTCTTACTCTTCTTAGTCTGAGCCTACTAGAGGGAGACATGCTATAAAAATAAACACAGAAAATGCAAAAGCAGCTAGTACAACAATAAATTCCATTGGAGAAGGTTAAAACACCCCTGAAAGTCTACGCCAATGTATTTAAAAACACCAAGGTGAATATAACATCCAGCATTTTATATGAACACCACAGCTCTCAACTGTCCTTGACTTTGACAAATATCACTGATGTTTCTCGTACGTTTGCCCTAGCCCTTGTAACATTTTTGATTTTCTGGTAAAAGTGCTGTGAATGACGGTCAGTCAATAACAGACAATGAAGTTTCACAGGTTTGTATACTCATGGGTACTTACTGTTATTGATCTGTGAGGCTCATTGGAAGCCTAGCCTTACATTATCATGGTAGAGGGGTGTTAAACTGGGGATGAATTTGTAGTTACACATCCATTCAAGCGGTATTCTTTCTAATAGAAACCTATCCTTCCAATGTATTCCATTTATTTTGCAAAATATATGGAGATCCTTTCAGCGGGTGTTTATTATATCATTGGGCCTCTTATTCTTCACAGAATGCATGGTGACATAAAACCTGTTCTATCTACTTTCTACCTCAATTAGAGTACTATATAAAATTGCACCAATTCTGGGCTTGTCCCCTGTTATTTTTAGATCTGTCCACAATTCTTGAGCAAAGAAGTTGAAAAGGTATGATAAATATCATACTACACCTCCAAGTACTTGGTTACTAGGTAGTAAAGAATACATAAAATCCAAGTGAATACTGGTTTACATTCCAACTGATTTTAATTTCTCTAGAGGGAGTGGTACACTAAATACCATGCCAAACACTATAGCTAGCTCATTAATGTTAAACCTACAAATACATTTGCGTGTGCGTATATATATATATATATATATATATATATATATATATATATATATATATATATACACACACATATATATATATATATATATGTATCTGTGTGAGTGCATATAGATATATATATATACACACATATATATGCATGTGTGTGTGGATATAATCATATACATACATGCTTATATGCCGAAGCCTAAAAATTAGAATTAGCACATATACTAATCATGTTATGGGATTTATATATCAAAATTAAAACTTTAGTACACTGAGAATAAAGATATTTTAATAACATCTACAGTTAAACAAATCAGATATCTCTAAACCTTGTTACAAAAATATAAAAAATATATACTCCAGCAGAAATCTAAGCACAGATTTCTTCTAAAATGTGGGGACATTCACCCTAATCTAGGATCTGCAGTACATAACACTGTCTTCAGCAATTCTAATGCAACATTCTGGAGCAACTCTACTGTAATAGAAATGTCATATGCATAAACATATTTTCCATATAACCCTTAACCACCCCTTTATTAACATATCCCATCATATACGCATCCAAACAACTCTGGGTCTGGGACAAAACTGTATTGGGTTGCATGGCTAGGCTTGTAAAGACTCTGGAGGTCATTAACGTAGTTTAAACCTATGAACCTATAATATCTGGAATAAAATAACAGCCTTACATACTCATATATATATATATATATATATATATATATGTTTATACTAGGGTAATGCATTGATCAAAAATGGCCAATTTCAATATAAAACACTTTAAAAACAAA